>NC_079190.1:504231656-504346656 GCF_029499605.1 Hyla sarda
TCCATAACAGTGGGTCACCCACAGATCCCCCCCATAACAGTGGGTCACCCACAGATCCCCCCATAACAGTGGGTCACCCACAGATCCCCCCCATAACAGTGGGTCACCCACAGATCCCCCCCCATAAGTGGGTCACCCACAGATCCCCCCCCATAAGTGGGTCACCCACAGATCCCCCCCCATAAGTGGGTCACCCACAGATCCCCCCCCATAAAGTGGGTCACCCACAGATCCCCCCCCATACAGTGGGTCACCCACAGATCCCCCCCCATAACAGTGGGTCACCCACAGATCCCCCCCCATAACAGTGGGTCACCCACAGATCCCCCCCATAACAGTGGGTCACCCACAGATCCCCCCCCATAACAGTGGGTCACCCACAGATCCCCCCCCCATAACAGTGGGTCACCCACAGATCCCCCCCCCATAACAGTGGGTCACCCACAGATCCCCCCCCCATAACAGTGGGTCACCCACAGATCCCCCCCCCATAACAGTGGGTCACCCACAGATCCCCCCCCCATAACAGTGGGTCACCCACAGATCCCCCCCCCATAACAGTGGGTCACCCACAGATCCCCCCCCCATAACAGTGGGTCACCCACAGATCCCCCCCCCATAACAGTGGGTCACCCACAGATCCCCCCCCCATAACAGTGGGTCACCCACAGATCCCCCCCCATAACAGTGGGTCACCCACAGATCCCCCCCCCATAACAGTGGGTCACCCACAGATCCCCCCCCCATAACAGTGGGTCACCCACAGATCCCCCCCCCCATAACAGTGGGTCACCCCACAGATCCCCCCCCCATAACAGTGGGTCACCCACAGATCCCCCCCCCATAACAGTGGGTCACCCACAGATCCCCCCCCCCATAACAGTGGGTCACCCACAGATCCCCCCCCCCCATAACAGTGGGTCACCCACAGATCCCCCCCCCATAACAGTGGGTCACCCACAGATCCCCCCCCCATAACAGTGGGTCACCCACAGATCCCCCCCCCATAACAGTGGGTCACCCACAGATCCCCCCCCATAACAGTGGGTCACCCACAGATCCCCCCCCATAACAGTGGGTCACCCACAGATCCCCCCCCCATAACAGTGGGTCACCCACAGATCCCCCCCCCCATAACAGTGGGTCACCCACAGATCCCCCCCCATAACAGTGGGTCACCCACAGATCCCCCCCCATAACAGTGGGTCACCCACAGATCCCCCCCCATAACAGTGGGTCACCCACAGATCCCCCCCATAACAGTGGGTCACCCACAGATCCCCCCCCCATAACAGTGGGTCACCCACAGATCCCCCCCATAACAGTGGGTCACCCACAGATCCCCCCCCATAACAGTGGGTCACCCACAGATCCCCCCCATAACAGTGGGTCACCCACAGATCCCCCCCCATAACAGTGGGTCACCCACAGATCCCCCCCATAACAGTGGGTCACCCACAGATCCCCCCCATAACAGTGGGTCACCCACAGATCCCCCCCATAACAGTGGGTCACCCACAGATCCCCCCCATAACAGTGGGTCACCCACAGATCCCCCCCATAACAGTGGGTCACCCACAGATCCCCCCCATAACAGTGGGTCACCCACAGATCCCCCCCATAACAGTGGGTCACCCACAGATCCCCCCCATAACAGTGGGTCACCCACAGATCCCCCCCATAACAGTGGGTCACCCACAGATCCCCCCCATAACAGTGGGTCACCCACAGATCCCCCCCCATAACAGTGGGTCACCCACAGATCCCCCCCCATAACAGTGGGTCACCCACAGATCCCCCCCATAACAGTGGGTCACCCACAGATCCCCCCCATAACAGTGGGTCACCCACAGATCCCCCCCATAACAGTGGGTCACCCACAGATCCCCCCCATAACAGTGGGTCACCCACAGATCCCCCCCATAACAGTGGGTCACCCACAGATCCCCCCCATAACAGTGGGTCACCCACAGATCCCCCCCATAACAGTGGGTCACCCACAGATCCCCCCCATAACAGTGGGTCACCCACAGATCCCCCCCCATAACAGTGGGTCACCCACAGATCCCCCCCATAACAGTGGGTCACCCACAGATCCCCCCCATAACAGTGGGTCACCCACAGATCCCCCCCATAACAGTGGGTCACCCACAGATCCCCCCCATAACAGTGGGTCACCCACAGATCCCCCCCCATAACAGTGGGTCACCCACAGATCCCCCCCCATAACAGTGGGTCACCCACAGATCCCCCCCATAACAGTGGGTCACCCACAGATCCCCCCCATAACAGTGGGTCACCCACAGATCCCCCCCATAACAGTGGGTCACCCACAGATCCCCCCCCATAACAGTGGGTCACCCACAGATCCCCCCCCATAACAGTGGGTCAACCCCAAGGTCACCCACAGATCCCCCCCATAACAGTGGGTCACCCACAGATCCCCCCCCATAACAGTGGGTCACCCACAGATCCCCCCCATAACAGTGGGTCACCCACAGATCCCCCCCCATAACAGTGGGTCACCCACAGATCCCCCCCATAACAGTGGGTCACCCACAGATCCCCCCCATAACAGTGGGTCACCCACAGATCCCCCCCATAACAGTGGGTCACCCACAGATCCCCCCCATAACAGTGGGTCACCCACAGATCCCCCCCCATAACAGTGGGTCACCCACAGATCCCCCCCATAACAGTGGGTCACCCACAGATCCCCCCCATAACAGTGGGTCACCCACAGATCCCCCCCATAACAGTGGGTCACCCACAGATCCCCCCCATAACAGTGGGTCACCCACAGATCCCCCCCCATAACAGTGGGTCACCCACAGATCCCCCCCATAACAGTGGGTCACCCACAGATCCCCCCCCCATAACAGTGGGTCACCCACAGATCCCCCCCCATAACAGTGGGTCACCCACAGATCCCCCCCATAACAGTGGGTCACCCACAGATCCCCCCCCCATAACAGTGGGTCACCCACAGATCCCCCCCCCATAACAGTGGGTCACCCACAGATCCCCCCCCCATAACAGTGGGTCACCCACAGATCCCCCCCCCATACAGTGGGTCACCCACAGATCCCCCCCCCATAACAGTGGGTCACCCACAGATCCCCCCCCCATAACAGTGGGTCACCCACAGATCCCCCCCCATAACAGTGGGTCACCCACAGATCCCCCCCCATAACAGTGGGTCACCCACAGATCCCCCCCCCATAACAGTGGGTCACCCACAGATCCCCCCCCCATAACAGTGGGTCACCCACAGATCCCCCCCCCATAACAGTGGGTCACCCACAGATCCCCCCCCCATAACAGTGGGTCACCCACAGATCCCCCCCCCATAACAGTGGGTCACCCACAGATCCCCCCCCCATAACAGTGGGTCACCCACAGATCCCCCCCCCCATAACAGTGGGTCACCCACAGATCCCCCCCCCCATAACAGTGGGTCACCCACAGATCCCCCCCCCCATAACAGTGGGTCACCCACAGATCCCCCCCCCATAACAGTGGGTCACCCACAGATCCCCCCCCCCCATAACAGTGGGTCACCCACAGATCCCCCCCCCCATAACAGTGGGTCACCCACAGATCCCCCCCCCCATAACAGTGGGTCACCCACAGATCCCCCCCCCCATAACAGTGGGTCACCCACAGATCCCCCCCCCCCATAACAGTGGGTCACCCACAGATCCCCCCCCCATAACAGTGGGTCACCCACAGATCCCCCCCCCATAACAGTGGTCACCCACAGATCCCCCCCCCATAACAGTGGGTCACCCACAGATCCCCCCCCATAACAGTGGGTCACCCACAGATCCCCCCCCCATAACAGTGGGTCACCCACAGATCCCCCCCCCCATAACAGTGGGTCACCCACAGATCCCCCCCCCCATAACAGTGGGTCACCCACAGATCCCCCCCCCATAACAGTGGGTCACCCACAGATCCCCCCCCCATAACAGTGGGTCACCCACAGATCCCCCCCCCCATAACAGTGGGTCACCCACAGATCCCCCCCCCATAACAGTGGGTCACCCACAGATCCCCCCCCCATAACAGTGGGTCACCCACAGATCCCCCCCCCCATAACAGTGGGTCACCCACAGATCCCCCCCCCATAACAGTGGGTCACCCACAGATCCCCCCCCCATAACAGTGGGTCACCCACAGATCCCCCCCCCATAACAGTGGGTCACCCACAGATCCCCCCCCCATAACAGTGGGTCACCCACAGATCCCCCCCCATAACAGTGGGTCACCCACAGATCCCCCCCCCATAACAGTGGGTCACCCACAGATCCCCCCCCCATAACAGTGGGTCACCCACAGATCCCCCCCCCATAACAGTGGGTCACCCACAGATCCCCCCCCCATAACAGTGGGTCACCCACAGATCCCCCCCCCATAACAGTGGGTCACCCACAGATCCCCCCCCCATAACAGTGGGTCACCCACAGATCCCCCCCCCATAACAGTGGGTCACCCACAGATCCCCCCCCCATAACAGTGGGTCACCCACAGATCCCCCCCCCCATAACAGTGGGTCACCCACAGATCCCCCCCCCATAACAGTGGGTCACCCACAGATCCCCCCCCCATAACAGTGGGTCACCCACAGATCCCCCCCCCATAACAGTGGGTCACCCACAGATCCCCCCCCCATAACAGTGGGTCACCCACAGATCCCCCCCCCATAACAGTGGGTCACCCACAGATCCCCCCCCCATAACAGTGGGTCACCCACAGATCCCCCCCCCATAACAGTGGGTCACCCACAGATCCCCCCCCCATAACAGTGGGTCACCCACAGATCCCCCCCCCATAACAGTGGGTCACCCACAGATCCCCCCCCCATAACAGTGGGTCACCCACAGATCCCCCCCCCCATAACAGTGGGTCACCCACAGATCCCCCCCCCATAACAGTGGGTCACCCACAGATCCCCCCCCCATAACAGTGGGTCACCCACAGATCCCCCCCCCATAACAGTGGGTCACCCACAGATCCCCCCCCCATAACAGTGGGTCACCCACAGATCCCCCCCCCATAACAGTGGGTCACCCACAGATCCCCCCCCCATAACAGTGGGTCACCCACAGATCCCCCCCCCATAACAGTGGGTCACCCACAGATCCCCCCCCCATAACAGTGGGTCACCCACAGATCCCCCCCCCATAACAGTGGGTCACCCACAGATCCCCCCCCCATAACAGTGGGTCACCCACAGATCCCCCCCATAACAGTGGGTCACCCACAGATCCCCCCCCATAACAGTGGGTCACCCACAGATCCCCCCCCATAACAGTGGGTCACCCACAGATCCCCCCCCATAACAGTGGGTCACCCACAGATCCCCCCCCATAACAGTGGGTCACCCACAGATCCCCCCCCATAACAGTGGTCACCCACAGATCCCCCCCCATAACAGTGGGTCACCCACAGATCCCCCCCCATAACAGTGGGTCACCCACAGATCCCCCCCCATAACAGTGGGTCACCCACAGATCCCCCCCCATAACAGTGGGTCACCCACAGATCCCCCCCCCATAACAGTGGGTCACCCCACAGATCCCCCCCCATAACAGTGGGTCACCCACAGATCCCCCCCCATAACAGTGGGTCACCCACAGATCCCCCCCCCATAACAGTGGGTCACCCACAGATCCCCCCCCATAACAGTGGGTCACCCACAGATCCCCCCCCCATAACAGTGGGTCACCCACAGATCCCCCCCCCATAACAGTGGGTCACCCACAGATCCCCCCCCATAACAGTGGGTCACCCACAGATCCCCCCCCCATAACAGTGGGTCACCCACAGATCCCCCCCCCATAACAGTGGGTCACCCACAGATCCCCCCCCCATAACAGTGGGTCACCCACAGATCCCCCCCCCATAACAGTGGGTCACCCACAGATCCCCCCCCCATAACAGTGGGTCACCCACAGATCCCCCCCCCATAACAGTGGGTCACCCACAGATCCCCCCCCATAACAGTGGGTCACCCACAGATCCCCCCCCATAACAGTGGGTCACCCACAGATCCCCCCCCCATAACAGTGGGTCACCCACAGATCCCCCCCCATAACAGTGGGTCACCCACAGATCCCCCCCCATAACAGTGGGTCACCCACAGATCCCCCCCCCATAACAGTGGGTCACCCACAGATCCCCCCCCCATAACAGTGGGTCACCCACAGATCCCCCCCCCATAACAGTGGGTCACCCACAGATCCCCCCCCCATAACAGTGGGTCACCCACAGATCCCCCCCCCATAACAGTGGGTCACCCACAGATCCCCCCCCCATAACAGTGGGTCACCCACAGATTCCCCCCCCATAACAGTGGGTCACCCACAGATCCCCCCCATAACAGTGGGTCACCCACAGATCCCCCCCCCATAACAGTGGGTCACCCACAGATCCCCCCCCCCATAACAGTGGGTCACCCACAGATCCCCCCCCCATAACAGTGGGTCACCCACAGATCCCCCCCCCATAACAGTTGGGTCACCCACAGATCCCCCCCCCATAACAGTGGGTCACCCACAGATCCCCCTCCATAACAGTGGGTCACCCACAGATCCCCCTCCATAACAGTGGGTCACCCACAGATCCCCCTCCATAACAGTGGGTCACCCACAGATCCCCCTCCATAACAGTGGGTCACCCACAGATCCCCCCCCATAACAGTGGGTCACCCACAGATCCCCCCCCATAACAGTGGGTCACCCTACCGATCCCCCCCCATAACAGTGGGTCACCCACAGATCCCCCCCCATAACAGTGGGTCACCCACAGATCCCCCCCCCATAACAGTGGGTCACCCACAGATCCCCCCCCCATAACAGTGGGTCACCCACAGATCCCCCCCCCATAACAGTGGGTCACCCACAGATCCCCCCCCATAACAGTGGGTCACCCACAGATCCCCCCCCATAACAGTGGGTCACCCCACAGATCCCCCCCCATAACAGTGGGTCACCCACAGATCCCCCCCCATAACAGTGGGTCACCCACAGATCCCCCCCCCCATAACAGTGGGTCACCCACAGATCCCCCCCCATAACAGTGGGTCACCCACAGATCCCCCCCATAACAGTGGGTCACCCACAGATCCCCCCCCATAACAGTGGGTCACCCACAGATCCCCCCCCATAACAGTGGGTCACCCACAGATCCCCCCCCATAACAGTGGGTCACCCACAGATCCCCCCCCATAACAGTGGGTCACCCACAGATCCCCCCCCCATAACAGTGGGTCACCCCACAGATCCCCCCCCCATAACAGTGGGTCACCCACAGATCCCCCCCCCATAACAGTGGGTCACCCACAGATCCCCCCCCCATAACAGTGGGTCACCCACAGATCCCCCTCCATAACAGTGGGTCACCCACAGATCCCCCTCCATAACAGTGGGTCACCCACAGATCCCCCTCCATAACAGTGGGTCACCCACAGATCCCCCTCCATAACAGTGGGTCACCCACAGATCCCCCTCCATAACAGTGGGTCACCCACAGATCCCCCCCCATAACAGTGGGTCACCCACAGATCCCCCCCATAACAGTGGGTCACCCTACCGATCCCCCCCCATAACAGTGGGTCACCCACAGATCCCCCCCATAACAGTGGGTCACCCACAGATCCCCCCCATAACAGTGGGTCACCCTACCGATCCCCCCCCATAACAGTGGGTCACCCTACCGATCCCCCCCCATAACAGTGGGTCACCCTACCGATCCCCCCCATAACAGTGGGTCACCCTACCGATCCCCCCCATAACAGTGGGTCACCCTACCGATCCCCCCCATAACAGTGGGTCACCCTACCGATCCCCCCCATAACAGTGGGTCACCCTACCGATCCCCCCCATAACAGTGGGTCACCCTACCGTTCCCCCCCATAACAGTGGGTCACCCTACCGATCCCCCCCATAACAGTGGGTCACCCTACCGATCCCCCCCATAACAGTGGGTCACCCTACCGAGCCCCCCCATAACAGTGGGTCACCCTACCGAGCCCCCCCATAACAGTGGGTCACCCTACCGAGCCCCCCCATAACAGTGGGTCACCCTACCGAGCCCCCCCATAACAGTGGGTCACCCTACCGAGCCCCCCCCATAACAGTGGGTCACCCTACCGAGCCCCCCCATAACAGTGGGTCACCCTACCGAGCCCCCCCCCATAACAGTGGGTCACCCTACCGAGCCCCCCCCCATAACAGTGGGTCACCCTACCGAGCCCCCCCCCATAACAGTGGGTCACCCTACCGAGCCCCCCCCCATAACAGTGGGTCACCCTACCGAGCCCCCCCCCCATAACAGTGGGTCACCCTACCGAGCCCCCCCCCATAACAGTGGGTCACCCTACCGAGCCCCCCCCCATAACAGTGGGTCACCCTACCGAGCCCCCCCCCATAACAGTGGGTCACCCTACCGAGCCCCCCCCCATAACAGTGGGTCACCCTACCGAGCCCCCCCCCATAACAGTGGGTCACCCTACCGAGCCCCCCCCCATAACAGTGGGTCACCCTACCGAGCCCCCCCCCATAACAGTGGGTCACCCTACCGAGCCCCCCCCCATAACAGTGGGTCACCCTACCGAGCCCCCCCCCATAACAGTGGGTCACCCTACCGAGCCCCCCCCCATAACAGTGGGTCACCCTACCGAGCCCCCCCCCATAACAGTGGGTCACCCTACCGAGCCCCCCCCCCATAACAGTGGGTCACCCTACCGAGCCCCCCCCCATAACAGTGGGTCACCCTACCGAGCCCCCCCCCCATAACAGTGGGTCACCCTACCGAGCCCCCCCCCCCATAACAGTGGGTCACCCTACCGAGCCCCCCCCCCCCCATAACAGTGGGTCACCCTACCGAGCCCCCCCCCCATAACAGTGGGTCACCCTACCGAGCCCCCCCCCATAACAGTGGGTCACCCTACCGAGCCCCCCCCCATAACAGTGGGTCACCCTACCGAGCCCCCCCCCCATAACAGTGGGTCACCCTACCGAGCCCCCCCCCCATAACAGTGGGTCACCCTACCGAGCCCCCCCCCCATAACAGTGGGTCACCCTACCGAGCCCCCCCCCATAACAGTGGGTCACCCTACCGAGCCCCCCCCCCATAACAGTGGGTCACCCTACCGAGCCCCCCCCCCATAACAGTGGGTCACCCTACCGAGCCCCCCCCCCATAACAGTGGGTCACCCTACCGAGCCCCCCCCCCCCATAACAGTGGGTCACCCTACCGAGCCCCCCCCCCCCCATAACAGTGGGTCACCCTACCGAGCCCCCCCCCCCCATAACAGTGGGTCACCCTACCGAGCCCCCCCCCCCCATAACAGTGGGTCACCCTACCGAGCCCCCCCCCCCCATAACAGTGGGTCACCCTACCGAGCCCCCCCCCCCCATAACAGTGGGTCACCCTACCGAGCCCCCCCCCCCCATAACAGTGGGTCACCCTACCGAGCCCCCCCCCCCCATAACAGTGGGTCACCCTACCGAGCCCCCCCCCCCCATAACAGTGGGTCACCCTACCGAGCCCCCCCCCCCCATAACAGTGGGTCACCCTACCGAGCCCCCCCCCCATAACAGTGGGTCACCCTACCGAGCCCCCCCCCCCCATAACAGTGGGTCACCCTACCGAGCCCCCCCCCCCATAACAGTGGGTCACCCTACCGAGCCCCCCCCCCCATAACAGTGGGTCACCCTACCGAGCCCCCCCCCCATAACAGTGGGTCACCCTACCGAGCCCCCCCCCCATAACAGTGGGTCACCCTACCGAGCCCCCCCCCCATAACAGTGGGTCACCCTACCGAGCCCCCCCCCCATAACAGTGGGTCACCCTACCGAGCCCCCCCCCCATAACAGTGGGTCACCCTACCGAGCCCCCCCCCCATAACAGTGGGTCACCCTACCGAGCCCCCCCCCCCATAACAGTGGGTCACCCTACCGAGCCCCCCCCATAACAGTGGGTCACCCTACCGAGCCCCCCCCCATAACAGTGGGTCACCCTACCGAGCCCCCCCCCCATAACAGTGGGTCACCCTACCGAGCCCCCCCCATAACAGTGGGTCACCCTACCGAGCCCCCCCCCCATAACAGTGGGTCACCCTACCGAGCCCCCCCCCAACTGTGTGTCCTCTACCGAGCCCCCCATAACAGTTTGTCCTCTACCGGTGCCCCCCCCCCATAACTGTGTCCTCTACCGATGCCCCCCCCATAACTGTGTCCTCTACCGATCCGCCCCCCCATAACTGTGTCCTCTACCGATGGCCCCCCCCCCCCCATATCTGTGTCCTCTACCGATCCCCCATATAACTGTTTACAGGATAGTGCGGGGACTTCTCTGGCAGAATCCATTTTCACTAAGAGCCTCCGTAGTGAGACCAATGGGATTCTTCTGCACGTGAGGTTTCCATAGTGTGAACGCGTCCTAAGTGTCTCCTTCCCAGACACACATTGCAGATCCGACCCCAGCGTGCCCCCCATAACAGTGGAATGGCCACAGCCCCCTTTGCACCCTGTGGTGTGGCCTAGGATGTGTTCTGCCCCTCACTGTATATTACATTATTACTTATTCTGTCTCCCCTGATGCTTTATTTGTACTTTCTCAGTCGCTCTTCATTGGGGAACATAGATACTGATGGGTATATGCTCTTGCCACTAGGAGGCACTGACACTAGGGAAAAAAGTCGGCTCCTCCCCTTTCTTTATCATTTTTAGGTGGGGGTTCAGGAACATGGCACTACCTGTTCCCCCATAAGCAACAAAGGGGCACAGACATAGTGTGTACTGTTAACCCCTTCTCTCCAACGGCCAGTGCCTGGAGGTTGTAGCCTGGGTCCGGGTCCTCCTCTGGCCCGGCTCGTCCCGCTATGATGCAGCGTGGCCATGAGCTGGTTGAAGCCGTCTGGGTGAGTATATGAAGACCATGGGCGAGTATATCATCCCCCCTCCGCCCGCCCACCAGTGGACTCCGATAAGGCAACCATTTCTGTCTCCGGGCAGCCAGTTGCTTTTGCAGCGGTTCCCTGTACTTTCTGTAGCCGCTGATTTTCTTTACTTCAGTTGGTCGGATCTCCTTCAGCGCTTGCTGGCCAGTGGGACCCATACTGGCGGCAGGTAGCTCTGCCCCCCTTCTCCCCTTGCTCAGTGTGGAAATTTGGAGACTGAGGGAGGACTCTCTTCCCCCCCCTCGCTCTATCTTAGGAGCGCCTGCCTTTCTCCGTCTCTCATGAACGGAGTTTAGCTCCGCCCCTCCTCCCGCAGTGAACTCTCCAGGCTTGGGGCGCTGCAGTGGTTGTTCACGCTACCAGGGATGTCAGAGGCTGTCTCCTTCCTCTGACTCCCTGGTTCAGGGCCATTTCTCCTCCAGCTCAGCGGAAGCCTGTCTAGCCGGGCATTGCTGTCACCCCCATGCGCCCCCCCCCCTGGCCTACAGCACACTGAATCACCGCTCCTGTTTAGTTTGCGGCTCCCTGCGCCCACAGTCACCGCTGGCTGTACACAGTTGCTGGCTTAGTGCAGCTGTGCGGATCCTTTCCGAAGCTGCAACCCCCCTCCCTCTAGCAGTGACGAGCATCGCTTTCCTGGAAGGGTGGCCCTTTCCCAGGGTGCCTCACAGGACACCCGCAGTTCCTTTCTTCTCCCGTCCTGACGGACAATTTTGCGCCTCTCTGACGGAGTTTAGCTCCACCCCACTCCTTCCTCCCTAGCGCTTCCAAGCTTGGGCTCGGGGGTTAATGCCGGGAATTCAGGGGGCGCCTTGCATCCTGCACCAGGTTCATTTAAAAAAAATAAAAAATCTTTGACTGGAAAACTCCCTCTACCGGCTGTTAACGGTATTGTTTTTTTGTGGCTCATAGCTATTACAGTTTTTTGCCCGTAATATCTGTTTTTATCAGATTAAAGGGATACTCTGCCCCTAGACATCTTATCCCCTATCGCTGGGGACCCTCGGGATCTCGGCTGCAGCACCCACCTGTTGCGGCTTCCGGCAGCGCTGGAGGCTCTCATCCTAACGTCTCCCGACCACGGTGACGTGAGATCGTGACGTCACGACTCCGCCCCTGTGTGCCGTCACGACCCGCCCCTCAATGCAAGTCTATAGCCTTGGGGGATTCTATCCATGGCTCCTAGGCCTCCCACCTGCGACCAAGGGGGGGGGGGGGGTGCACAGTGATCGGCGATATAACTGTTCTTCTTTCGCTAGGACCTGGGGGTGTACTCGTTCAGCCAGACTCCTGTCTGCACGGTTTCCGACAATCGTTCTCCCATCGCTGGGTTTTCCAGTACCTTACTGCTGGTGGGAGAAATCTGGAAGAGGGCCCATCAGATCGTCCGCAGTCCAGTACCCCACTTTTGGTGGGAGCTTTTGCAGAAGTGACTGCGTTCAGGAACCCTATACCAGTCAACCAGGCGGCGGTCTGTGTGGTTTACTATTGTCGGGTCACCTACCATACACTTCCCACACCTTGGAGGAAGTTCAGGCATCCCACTGCCGAGGTGTAGTTCTGAGTAGGGGATCGCAGGGTTCCATACTTTCCCAGGTCCCTCTCCACAGGCCTGCTGCTATAACTGATAAGGGCTGGTAAACCACTTCCATTGTGGTTCTGAGGACAGGACTGGTGTGTCCACAGTCCCTCTGGTTTTTGTTTTCATCCACCAGGTCACCTTTCCCATTTCTGTCGCTCCAGCGGCAGACGTGTGGTGACTCACTTTGTGTGAAGTTCCGAAGAAGTAGCTCTGTGGATTCATTGGACCTTTCTACCAGTAAGTCAGACTGTCTGCATATTTTCTGCACCTCACTTGTCCTTCATCTCTTTAGTCTGTGACTGTAGTTTTGGTGTGTAGCGCCATTAAGAGATGGGGTGTAGGCGTTTCCTGCACGTTCTATGGACCTCGCAGCAGCACTCTCAGTTCCCCTTCTAACAGTGTAACGTTGGCCTTCTAAGGGCATGGTTGTGGCTCGCCATTGGGTGCTGAGACAAGTTTCCATGCTTCCAGACCTTTTGTATGTCTGTGGTTTCCTTCGTGGTGGCATTCTTGGTACCCCTCTACTATCATGATACCCATGTCTGTGTCCCTATATATGCCCTGGACACCCTGCTCATGTACAGCCTTCCTCCCCTCCTTTTCAGTGGGGTGTACCTCAGGTCTACATGTGTAATTGTTTCCACAGGTCTGCAGCGGATGAGCACCTCAGTTCGGGCATGGGGCCTGCTGGGTTGCAACACGGTGCCCCCCCCCCCCCCCATGCCTCACAGGGGCCCCCCTCCCATGCCTCCAGGTATCTTCCTGGGTTCCTGTACGGTGTGGCTCAGGTGGCTGCTCTGTTGCCTTATTCATCGGCCAGGATGGCTCCGTGGCCTCACCGTATGACCCCCTTTTTTTTTTTTTTTTGCGGCGTCCAAGGTTTCGTCCCAATGGGGGGTTTCGCCCCAAAAGGGTGTTTCCTCCCAACGCTGTAGGTTGCTACGTGTGCTTCTTCATTCGTAGTTATGTCTTTGTATCTCCCAGCTCTAGTGTCCAGGATTCAAATCCCTCTGGGGACACAACATGGCTCCTCCATACTTCGGTGTGTTTTTGCAGGGTCCCTGGGGGGCTACGTCCACCCAGTGCTTTGATCCGTTACCATAGGGCAGCATTTCCTTGATTCTACAGTACATAGCACTCTTGGGAAATTTCCTTCCACAGGGGGTACTGGGATCAGGAAGCTTGGCACGGTCAGTGCTTGAGTTTCGTCTCCACCTCCTATTGTTTTCCCCACCACTAGGGGGACTATTTAATTGAGCACTTTCTTCTGCCAAGATGGAACAATCTCTCACTTCCCCCTACATGGTGGGGTACCTTGCTGGGCCTTTGTTTGTTTTTTTTTGCTGGGATCGATCGAAGTGCTTCTCGCCAGCTCTGCTTGTGTGCTCACTATTGCAGCCTGGCTCTCCTCCCGTTTCTGGTTGTCTACTTCTGCTCATGCAGTTAGGGCATTTACCTCTCTAGGAGAGGTTTATGCAGTCGTGTATAGTTCAGCAACAGCCAGTCTGCCATTGTTCTCTTTCTTCCTTGGCACAATATCCGGGAAGGGTGTGCTCATCCTTCCCTTTGTCTGTGGCGCTACACTGCCACTGCGATCTTTTGGAGTAACCTTCTTGTGCCCAGAGCCTGGGAGTCCCAGCTGAGTTACCATTTTTTGCTTTTCCCTCCATTTCCATCCTGACGAGACGTTTCTGGGAGTGTTCTGGTTTGCTCCGACTGTTGTTAAAGACCAATTAAAGGGGTAGTCCAGTGGTGAAAAACTTATCCCCTATCCTAAGGATAGGGAATAAGTTTGAGATCGCGGGGGGTCCGACCGCTGGGGCCCCCTGCGATCTCTCTGTACGGGGCCCCGGCTCTCCGCCGAGATAGCGGGTGTCGACCCCCGCACGAGGCGGCGGCCGACACGCCCCCTCAATACAACTCTATGGCAGAGCCGGAGATTGCCGAAGGCAGCGCTTCGGCTCTGCCATAGAGTTGTATTGAGGGGGCGTGTCGGCCGCCGCCTCGTGCGGAGGTCGACACGCCCCCTTCCAGCGGGCTGTCGGGGCTCCGTACAGGAGATCGCAGGGGGCCCCAGCGGTCGGACCCCCCGCGATCTGCAACTTATCCCCTATCCTTATGATAGGGGATAAGTTGCTCACCACTGAATCACCACTGGACTACTCCTTTAATCCTTGTTTTGGGCTCTCTCCTAGACTGCTGTGGTGTCCCTTATTTTCTGGGACGGTCCTCCAGGTCTTTTGGGCCTTTGTGAGGATTGCGGTTTCTTGCACATGTAGTCCCCTGCCCAGGCTTCTCTGCGATCCCTTTGTGGGGGGGTCTTTCTAAACTGCTCTTCTTCTTGTCCTGACATAGCAGTATGTCTCCCGGAGCGTTTCGCGGTTGTTGGGTTTGCTCCCTTTACAGGTGAGGTTCTTCCCACCCCAGGGACTGCTTTTGGTACGTCCCATGGGACACAGCACCCAACCATGTCCTCATTCTTGTCCTGATAGCCTTTTCCGGTTCTTGGGTGTTTCTCCGGGATTCCTTTCTAGGGTCCTTCGGTCTCTTTGTTGGCTTCTCCTTCTGCATTGTGACAAAACTGATTACCTCACTTCCAGTGGGCGGGTATATCCTGCCAGGGAGGAGCCAACTTTTATTTTTCCTAGTGTCAGTGCCTCCTAGTGGCAAGAGCATATACTAATGGTCTCTGGGTCCCCCAATGAAGGCTACGAGAGAGATTTTCACGGTGAGTACAAAGTCTCCTTTTTTTCCAGTTGCTGCCGGCTGAGGCGAAGGATCGATATGCCGAAAAAGCCAAAGAATGGAAGAGCCGAGAAACGGAACCTCCCAGAGGCAGTCTGGTCATGGGGTTCGTCCACGAGAAGGTGAGGGTGATACAGGGGCTGTATGCTGCTCGTCTATATACACACATAAGTATACAGTATACTGGGAGTTGTAGTTTTGCAACAGCTGGAAAACACTGGTATACACAGATAAGGATACGGCTGTGAGAGCTGTATACAGGGGCTCTATACTGCACATCTGTATACACAGATAAGGATACGGCTGTGAGAGCTGTATTCAGGGGCTCTATACTGCACATAAGAATACGACAGAGCTGTAAACTGTGGCTTTATACTGCAGATCTGTACACACAAGGATACAGCTGTGAGAGCTGTAGACAGGGGCTCTATGCTGCAGATCTGTGGCAGTTGTATATGGGGGCTCTATACATAAGGATACGGCTGTGAGAGCTGTATACAGGGGCTTTATACTGCACATCTGTA
Source organism: Hyla sarda (assembly GCF_029499605.1). Lineage (NCBI taxonomy): Eukaryota > Metazoa > Chordata > Amphibia > Anura > Hylidae > Hyla > Hyla sarda. Next base: position 504,247,477 of record NC_079190.1, read on the forward strand.
TACACACAAGCATACAGCTGTGGGCTTGACATTCTGTATACAGTGCAGCGCCATCCGTGATCAGGGTTTTGTAATAAGTACACGTTACAAATCATAGATATACATGTGTTAGAGGTGTGTGTGTGTACAGTGTATATGTGCAGGGTTAGGGTTCTGTGTGTGTACAATGCTCAAAAAACACTAAAAGGGAACACTAAGATAACACATCTTAGGTCATCTACAGATCCCCCCCCCATATGTGTGCCATATACAGATCCCCCCCATAAGTGTGCCATATACAGATCCCCCCCATAAGTGTGCCATATACAGATCCCCCCCATAAGTGTGCCATATACAGATCCCCCCCATAAGTGTGCCATATACAGATCCCCCCCCCATAAGTGTGCCATATACAGATCCCCCCCCATAAGTGTGCCATATACAGATCCCCCCCCATAAGTGTGCCATATACAGATCCCCCCCCATAAGTGTGCCATATACAGATCCCCCCCCATAAGTGTGCCATATACAGATCCCCCCCCATAAGTGTGCCATATACAGATCCCCCCCCATAAGTGTGCCATCTACAGATCCCCCCCCATAAGTGTGCCATCTACAGATCCCCCCCCATAAGTGTGCCATCTACAGATCCCCCCCATAAGTGTGCCATCTACAGATCCCCCCCCATAAGTGTGCCAGCTACAGATCCCCCCAATAAGTGTGCCAATCTGCAGATCCCCCCAATAAGTGTGCCAATCTGCAGATCCCCCCCCCCATAAGTGTGCCATCTGCAGATCCCCCTCCCCCCCCCATAAGTGTGCCATCTGCAGATCCCCCTCCCCCCCATAAGTGTGTCATCTACAGATCCCCCATAAGTGTCATCTATTATTTATTTTATTTATATTTCGCCTACAGATTCCGCAGCGCTTACAATTATGGGGTACAAACAAAGACAAGTATCAGACAATATTACACAATAACTATTCAAACAAGAGGTTTGGGGATATGTTGAGGCCAATTAGAGACTCTTGTAGGCCTGTCTGAAGAGATGTGTTTTTAGGCCACGTTTGAAACTATGGATGTTGTTGTTGAGTCTGAGGGATTGAGGGATAGCATTCCAGAGAACCGGTGCAGCACGAGTGAACTCTTGGAGACGGGAGTGAGAAGTTCGGATTATAGAAGATGTTAGTGTGAGGTCATTAGCAGATCGGAGAGAAAGTGTAGGATGGTAGACAGAGATGAGAGAAGAGATGTAGGGAGGTGCAGCATTGTGGAGAGCTTTGTGTGTGAGACTGAGGATTTTGTACTGTATTCTGGACTGAATTGGTAACCAGTGTAGTGACTGGCACAGGGAGGAGGCGTCGGTGTAGCGCCTGGAGATGAAGATGAGTCTGGCTGCGGCATTAAGGATGGGCTGAAGAGGAGAGAGTTTGGAGAAAGGAAGGCCTATTAGTAAAGAGTTACAGTAGCCGAGGCGTGAGTGAATCAAAGCAGTAATGAGTTTTAGCAGTTTCAGTAGTGAGAAACGGGTGGATTCTGGAAATGTTAGAGATGCAGGTGACAAGAACGTGAAAGAGACTGAATATGGGGAGTGAAAGACGGATCAGAGTCAAGTATAACTCCAAGACAGCGAGCCTGCTTCCCGGGAGTTATGGTAGTACCACATACCGAGATAGAAATGTTAGGTACAGTATCAGTTGATGGAGAAAAAACAAGAAGTTCTGTTTTCGAAAGATTTAGGTTCAGATATAAGGAGGACATGATGTCTGAGACAGCAGAGAGACAGTCACTGGTATTCTGTAGGAGTGCAGGGGTGATGTTGGCGGAGGAGGTATAGAGTTGGGTGTCATCAGCGTAGAGGTGATACTGGAAACCAAATCTGATTGTTTTTCCAATGGGGGATGTGTAGAGTGAAAAAAGTAGAGAACCCAGGACCGATCCCTGGGGAACCCTGACAGCAAGGGGAAGAGGAGTAGTGGTGCCAGAAAACGAGACGCTAAAGGAGCGGCCAGAGAGATAGGAGGAAAACCAGGCGAGAGCAGAGTCCTTGAGACCGATGGAGCGGAGACTACTGAGGAGGAGTTGGGGATCCACAGTGTCAAAAGCCGCAGAAAGGTCCAAGAGAATCAGTAAAGAGAAATTGCCATTTGATTTGGCCGTCAGAAGATCGTTAGTGACTTTGGTTAGGGCCGTTTCTGTGGAGTGAAGGGAGGGGAAACCAGACTGTAAGGGGTCAAGGAGAGAGTTCTCGGAGAGATAGCGGATAAGGCGGGAGTAGACCAAGCGTTCCAGGAGTTTGGAGATAAAGGGGAGATTTGAGACGGGTCGATAGTTGGCTGCACAGGACGGGTCCAGAGATGGGTTTTTTCAATAGTGGGGTTATGATAGTGTTTGAAGGAGGAGGGAAAGACCCCAGAAGAGATGGAGAGGTTAAACATTTTAGTTAGGTGACAGCTGATAGTAGGAGAGAGAGACTGGATGAGGTGTGAAGGCATGGGGTCACTAGAGCAGGTAGTGGGGCGGGCGGAGGAGAGGAGCCTGGAAACCTCATCCTCCGTTACAGGCTCAAAAACTGAGAGTGATGAAGAGGAGACGTGGCTGGGAATTGGATCAGAACTTTTAGGGGACTGGGAGAGGATTTCATCACGAATGTCATCGATTTTAGTTTTGAAGTATTTGGCCAGATCTTCAGCACAGAGATCAGTGATTGGGGTCTGTACTTTATGCCGAAGGAAAGAGTTGAACGTGTCAAAAAGGCGTTTTGGGTTGTTAGACAGAGAGGAGATGAGGGAGGTAAAATATGTTTGTTTGGCGAGGTGAAGAGCGGAGTAATAGGATTTAAGCATGAATTTATAGTGCAGATAGTCTGAAGAAGTCTTAGTTTTCCTCCACAGACGTTCAGCACACCTATAGCATCGGCTGAGAAAGCGGGTTGTTAGTGTGTGCCAGGGTTGCTGCCGTCTGTCAGGAGGTTCGTGTTTTAGAGGGTGCCATTTGATCCAGGGTAGACTTTAGGGTGTCATGGTAATGTTTGGCTGCTAGATTAGGACAGGAGAGAGAAGAGATTGGTGATAGTGTAGATTGTAGAATGTCTATAAATTGATTGGTGTTTATGGCACGCAGGTTTCTGTAAGTGTGCAAGGTTGGAGTGTCTGGAAGAGGATAGGAGTTACTGATAAAGAGAGAAGGTTGTGGTCAGAGAGCTCAAAGGAGAATTAGTGAGTTTAGAGACAGAGCAAAGTCTAGAGAAGATCAAGTCCAGTGTATTCCCATCCTTGTGTGTGGGAGAGTCAGTAAGCTGTGAAAGGGCAAAGGAGGTGGTTAGAGACAGAAGCCGAGAGGCAGAAGAGGAGATTGGGAGATCAATGGGGATATTAAAATCACCCATGATGAGTTTCTGAGGAAAGAAAGTGAGGGAGCCAGGTGGCAAAATGATCCAGGAACATTTGGGGAGAACCAGGAGGACGATAGATGACCGCCACTCTGAGAGACAATGGGCGGAAGAACCTGAGGGTGTGGACCTCAAGAGGGAAATGTGAGTGAGGGTAATGGGGGGATGACTTGAAAAGTGCGTTGTGGGGCTAGAAGCACCCCAACTCCTCCACCATGCCTGGTGTCAAATCTAGGGGTATGGGAAAAGTGAAGGTCACCATAAGATAAAGCAGCGAGAGAAGCAGTGTCAGAAGGTTGTATCCATGTTTCTGTGAGAGCCAGCAGATTAAGAGAATTAGTGAGAAATAAGTCATGAATCTGGGAGAGCTTATTGCACACAGATCGAGAGTTTAGAAGAGCGCAGTTAAAGTTTGTAGTGGTTCCGCAAGAGGCAGGTAGTGTAGAGCAAGTATTAGTGAAAGGTGGGCCAGGGTTAGGAGCAATGTCCCCAGCAGCTAAAAGCAGAAGAAAGAGGGAGAGCAGATGGCTGGGTGAAGTGATGGAGCGACTTCTGTGCTGTACCATGGAATGAGGTGACTTTGGATGGTTTATGATGGTGAGCAGTGCATGCGAGCGATACATAGGTGAGGGAAGGAGGCATGGACAGATGTATATAGAGTCCACCGGAGAAATCGGTGGGGGATAGAAGAGAAAATGTATCGCAATGATGTAAGTAATAAGTGAGTGCATGTTTGTTTTTTCTGAAAAAGAGTGACTTTTGTAGTTATAATGTTGAGTTCCCTTTTGTTCCCTTCTGGTTCAATGCTGGTATAATTCTTGATGTCACACTTAAGAAGCACTTTAGATGGCAGATTTAAATATCTCCAGACCTAAGGTCTAACAGACCTATAGCCTCTGATATATAGTGCTAGGCTAAGCCAGAAGATTGGCAGAGGAGTGCAATCAGGTGTGAAAAAGGGTGGGTGGGGAGCAATAAAATTTGGGGAAGAAAGTTAAGAAAAAATAAAAATTTTGGGATCATTCAGGGGAAATAAATTGTGATCAAACAAAATAGAAACACTTGCCAGATAACAGTAATAAATATACATGACAATGCAATAATGGGGAAATGGGAGTACACAATCACAAGATGAGTGACATACCAGGTTGATTATTTAAATACAGCTAAACAGATATGCCGTGTTGAGAACAAATGATGGTGGTAGTTGTTCAAGAGATGAATGATGACATACCAGATTTACAGATCTCCCCCATAAGTGTGTCATCTACAGATCCCCCATAAGTGTGTCATCTACATATCCCCCCCCCATAAGTGTCATCTGCAGATCCCCCCCATAAGTGTCATCTGCAGATCCCCCCCCCATAAGTGTCATCTGCAGATCCCCCCCCCCATAAGTGTGTCATCTGCAGATTACCCCCCCCCCCCCATAGTGTGAACGCGTCCTAAGTGTCTCCTTCCTAGACACGCATTGCAGATCCGACTCCAGCGTGTCCCCCGTAACAGTGGAATGGCCACAGCCGCCTTTGCACCCTGTGGTGTGGCCTAGGATGTGTTCTGCCCCTCACTGTATATTACATTATTACTTATTCTGTCTCCCCTGATGCTTTATTTGTACTTTCTCAGTCGCTCTTCATTGGGGGACACAGATACTGATGGGTATATGCTCTTGCCACTAGGAGGCGCTGACACTAGTGGAAAAAGTCGGCTCCTCCCCTTTTTCCTCCCTTTTCTTTCTCATTTTCAGGTGGGGGTTCAGGAGAATGGCACTACCTGTTCCCCCATATGTGACAAAGGGGCACAGACATAGTATGTACTGTTAACCCCTTCTCTCCAACGGCCAGTGCCTGGAGGTTGTACCCTGGGTCCGGGTCCTCCACTATCTTAGCCTGGTATGATGCAGTGTGGCCATGAGCTGGTTGAAGCTGTCTGGGTGATTATAAGAAGACTGCAGATGAGTATATGAAGACCTTGGGTGCGTATATCATCCCCTTCGCCCGCCCGCCCGTCAGTGGCAGTTATGGCAGCTATTTCTGTCTCGGGGCAGCCACCGGCTTTTGCAGTGGCTCCCTGAGCTTTCTGCGGCCGCTGATTTTCTTTACTTCAGTTGGTCGGATCTCCTCCAGCGCTTGCTAGCCAGCGGGACCCATTTGGAGATTGAGGGAGGATTCTCTCTCCCCCTCCCTCTGTCTTAGGAGCGCCTGCCTTTCTCCGCCTCTCATGAATGGAGTTTAGCTCCGCCCCTCCTCCCGCAGTGAACTCTCCAGGCTTAGGGCGCTGCAGTAGTTGTTCACGCTACCAGGGATGTCAGAGGCTGTCTCCTTCCTCTGACTCCCTGGTTCAGGGCCATTTCTCCTCCAGCTCAGCAGAAGCCTTTCTTGCCGGACATTGCTGTCACCACAGATAGCATTCCAGGTAGCGTTATCGGCACAATTTTTTCCCCCTATGCCTCTGCCATACCTAATTCTGCAGAGTTCTCACTCTGTGAGGGAGCATAGGCGGGCCGTTACGCGGTCCCTGGAGATTCCAGGGTTACAGTCCATGCCTGGTTTCCCCTTACGTTACGTACCATGCCAGGTTTACTGTGCCCACGGCCGGTCCTAGTCCCTCCCTATCGGGGCACGGCTCCGGTCCGGTGCCCTTACAGGGCTTTTGTGCTCCTGGCGGATGCCCAGGGCTTTTTCAGGGTTCTTCCTCCAACTGTCATCCATCAGGGGAGGGTTCTTGGCGTGTGCATACACTGATTCTCTTCTCCACAGGTCACCGATCTCATATCTGCCGCATCTGCGGTTGACATTCCGGTACCCCTCGGCCAGAATGATGTGTTTGACTGAGTAACCTGTTGCATACTATGGACCAATGCCAGTAAGCCAAACAGTGGTTTGCATGGTTCCTCCGCTGCCTGTCATTTCTCACATGTCTGATGTCTCTGCGTCTGGAGTTCTGGTACCCCACTACCAGTGCCCGGTGTCCGAAGAAGTGCCCTGACGTGTCCTATGGACCCTATACAGGGCGACAGGGATACCATCCATGGCTCATCAGCTTCCCCCGATCTCCCAGGGTGGTGGGGATTCTATCCATGGCTCCTAGGCCTCGCCGTCCTCCCACCTGCGACCGGGGGGGGGGGGGGGGCGCGGGGTGGCACAGTGATCGGCTATATGACTGTTGTTCCTTTTTCTCCAGGACCTGGAGGTGTATTAGTTAAGCCAGACTGTTGTCTGCACAGTTTCCGAAAGTCAATCTCCCATCCCTGGGCTACTGCGTGCATGGCTGGGGGGTTTCCAGTACCTCACTGCTGGTGGGAGAAATCTGGAAGAGGGCCCCCTGCAGGTACACAGGACTGACGTCAGTCAGGCTTTCTTTTGCTTGGGGGTCGCCCATCAGATCGTCCGCACTCCAGTACCCCACTTTTTGTTGGAGTGTTGGCGGAAGCTCAGGTATCCCACTGCCGAGGTGTAGTTCTGAGCGAGGGACCCCATGTTGCTCCATGGACCATTCACAATGCACCACGTAGGGGTTCGCAGGGTTCCCCACTTTCCCAGATCCCTCTCCACGGGCCTGCTGCTATCATGGATAAGGGCTGGTAAACCACTCCCAGTGTGTGGTTCAGAGGACTGGACCGGTATGGCCCCGGTCCCTATGGTTTTTTCATCCACCAGGTCACCTTTCCCATTCCTGCCGCTCCAGCGGCAGACGTGTGGTGACTCACTTTCAGTGTGAAATTCCAAAGTGGCTCTGTGGATTCATTGGACCTTTCTACCAGTAAGTCAGACTGTGTCTGCATATTTTCTGCACCTCACTCTTCCTTAATCTCTTTAGTCTGCGACTGCAGTTCTGGTGTGTAGCGCTATTAAGAGATGGGGTGTAGGCATTTCCTGCACGTTCTATGGACCTCTCAGCAGCACTCTCGGTTCCCCCTTCTAACAGTGTAACGTTAGTCTTCTCAGGGCATGGTTGTGGCTCGCCATTGGGTGTTGAGACTAGTTTCCATGCTTCCGGACATTCTTATGTTTGTGGTTTCCTTCCTGGTGGCAGTCTTGGTACCCCTCTACTATCATGAGGTACCCATGTCTGTGTCCCTGCATATGCTCTGGACACCCTGCTCATGTAGAGCCTTCCTCCCCTCCTTTTCGGTGGGGTGTACCTCAGGTTTTCCTGTGTAATTGTTTCCAAAGGTCTGCAGCAGTTGAGCACCTCAGTTCGGGCATGGGGCCTGCTGGGGCGATGGCCTGTGCTGCAAACCCCCCCCCCCTCCAATGCCTCCAGGTATCTTCCTGGGTTCCTGTACAGGGTGGCTCAGGTGGCTACTCTGTTGCCTTATTCATTGGCCAGGATGGCTCCGTGGCCACACCATATGACCCCCTTTTTTTTCGAAGGGTCCAAGGTTTCGCCCCAAATGGGTGTCTCCCAAAGCTGTAGGTTGCTATGTGTGCTTCTTCATTTCTTCATTCGTAGTTATGTCTTTGTATCTCCCAGCTCCAGTGTCCAGGATTCAAATCCTTCTGGGTCTGGGGACGCAAAATGGCTCCTCCGTACTTCGGTGTGTTTGCACAGGGTCCCTGGGGGCTACGTCCACCCAGTGCTTTGATCCGTTACTGTAGGGCGGCATTTCCTTGCTTCTACAGTACATAGCACTCTTGGAAAATTCCCTTCCACAGGGGGTAGTGGGATCAGGAAGCTTGGCACGGTCAGTGCCTGAATTTCGTCTCCACCTCCTCTTATTTTCCCCTCCACTAGGGGGACTATTTCACTGAGCACTTTCTTCTGCCAAGATGGAGCCATCTCTCACTTCCCCCTACATGGTAGGGCTGGGCCTTTGTTTTTTTGCTGGGATCGATCTAAGTGCTTCTCGCCGGCTCTGCTTGTGTGCTTACTGCTCACTATTGCAGCCTGGCTCTCCTCCCGTTTCTGGTTGTCTACTGCTGCTCATGCAGTTAGGGCATTTACCTCTCTAGGAGGGGTTTATGCAGTCGTGTATAGTTCAGCAACAGCCAGTCTGCCATTGCTGTCTTCCTTCCTTGGCACAATATCTGGGAAGGGTGTGCTCATCCTGCCCTTTGTCTGTGGCGCTACACTGCCACTCCTGGATCTTTTGAAGTAACCTTCTTGTGCCCAGAGCCTGGGAGTCCCAGCTGGGTTCCCTTTTGCTTTTCCCTCTGTTACCATCCTGACGAGACATTTCTGGTTCGCTTCGACTGCTGGGTCCAAGACCAATTAATCTTTTGTTTTGGGCTCTCTCCTAGACTGCTGTGGTGTACCTCATTTTCTGGGACAATCCTCCTGGTCCTTTGGGCCTTTGTGAGGATTGCGGTTTCTTGCACATGTAGTGCTCCTGCCCAGGATTCTCCGCAATCCCTTTGTGGGGTGGTCTTTCTAAACTGCTCTTCTTCTTGTCCCGACATAGCAGTATGTCTCCCGGAACGTTTCACAGTTGTTGGGTTTGCTCCCTTTACAGGGGAGTTTCTTCCCACCCCAGGGACTGCTTTTGTATGTCCCATGGTCTCTGTCCCCAATGAAGAGCGACCGAGAGTTTTTTTTTTTTTTTGTACTCACCATAAAATCTTTCTCGTAGCCTTCAGCACCCAACCATGTCTTCATTCTTGTCCGGATAGCCTTTTCCGGTTCTTGGGTGTCTCTCCGGGATTCCTTTCTAGGGTCCTTCGGACTTGTCTCTTTGTTGGCTTCTCCTACTGCTTTGTGACAAAACTGATTACCTCACTTCCAGTAGGCGGGTATATCCTGCCAGGGAGGAGCCAACTTTTATTTTTCCTAGTGTCAGAGCCTCCTAGTGGCAAGAGCATATACTAATGGTCTCTGGGTCACCCAATGAAGGCTACGAGAGAGATTTTCACGGCGAGTACAAAGTCTCCTTTTTTTCCAGTTGCTGCCGGCTGAGGCGAAGGATCGATATGGCGAAAAAGCCAAAGAACGGAAGAGCCGAGAACCGGAACCTCCCAGAGGCAGTCTGGTCATGGGGTTCGTCCACGAGAAGGTGAGGGTGATACAGGGGCTGTATGCTGCACGTCTGTATACACACATAAGGATACGGTATGCTGGGAGTTGTAGTTTTGCAACAGCTAGTGGCACTCTGGTTGGAAAACACTGGTATACACACATAAGCACTATACTGCACATCTGTATACACACATAAGGATACGGCTGAGAGAGTTGTATATGGGGCTCTATACATAAGGATACGGCTTTGAGAGCTGTATACAGGGGCTTTATACTAGGGATGTCCCGATACCATTTTTTTTAAGACTGAGTACTGATACTTTAATTCTAGTACTCGCTGATACCAAGTACGAGTACTTTTATTTTAAAGGAAATCTGACACCAGGGTGACCCGGTCTCTGGCGCTGTTTACCGTATGATATGTGGGTCCTTGTTGTGTGCAATGGAGGTGGCTGCTGTGGTATGAGCCAAGATTTCTCTCTTCTCCATTGGACAGAACAGGGAATTTGCATTGGCAACAAAACCGATGTCTCTGGAGCGATTGCGCTGACGTTCACATGGTGAGCAGCGGTAGAAACCGGGTCACCTGCACTATCTACCTATAAATTCAGGTTAGTGCAGGTAACTCTGCTGTAAGATTGTCTTTAATAGTAGGGAGTATCCCCTTGTATGTAGTATAGATAGATGCAGACATTAGTAGCAGCCCCCCCCCTTGTAGACAGCGCCATCCCCCCCCCCCCTTGTAGACAGTGCTCCCTCTTGTCCCCCTTACAGACAGCAGGCTTGTAGATAGCGGTCCCCCCTTGTAGACAGCAGGCCCCATCCCCTTATAGACAGCAGGGCCCCCCTTCCTCAGTGCTCACCTGCGGCTGTCCTTTGGTGTTGCCGCTCCGCTGCTCAAAATGTACACTGCTCAAAAAAATAAAGGGAACACTAAGATAACACATCCTAGATCAGAATGAATGAACTAATCGTATGAAATACTTTCCTCTTTACATAGTTGAATGCGCTGACAACAAAATCACACAAAAATTATCAATGGAAATCAAATGTATCAACCCATGGAGGTCTGGATATGGAGTCACACTCAAAATCACAGTGGAAAACCCCACTACAGGCTGATCCAACTTTATGTAATGTCCTCAATACAAGTCCCAATGAGGCTCAGTAGTGTGTGTGGCCTCCACGTGCCCGTATGACCTCCCTACAACGCCTGGGCATGATCCTGATGAGGTGGAGGATGGTCTCCTGAGGGATGTCCTCCCAGACCTGGACTAAAGCATCCACCAACTCTGGGACAGTCTGTGGTGGATGGAGCGAGACGTCCCAGATGTGCTCAATCGGATTCAGGTCTGGAGAATGGGCAGGCCAGTCCACAGCATCAATGCCTTCCTCTTGCAGTAATTGCTGACACACTCCATGCATAAACAGTAATAAACGCCACCAACAACTTCTTTCTTTTTTTTTCAAAATGCTTTAGTGAATACTTAATCTCAATTCACAATATCTATAGCACCATTTGCAAGAAGTTGTAAGATACAAAAAGCTCATGATTCACCCAAAGTGCACCTTCTACGAATGCGCTAGACACTCTCCAAGCAGCAGGACTTTTTACCCTATTCCTGGCTTACTTTAGCTGGACACACTACAGCCACATGAGGTCTAGCATTGTCTTGCAGGGCGAACCACACCAGCATATGGTCTCACAAGGGGTCTGAGGATCTCATCTCGGTACCTTATGGCAGTCAGGCTACCTCTGGCAAGCACATGGAGGGCTGTGCGGCCCCCCAAAGAAATGCCACCCCACACCATTACTGACCCACGGCCAAACCGGTCATGCTGTAGGATGTTGCAGGCAGCAGAACGTTTCCACGGCGTCTCCAGACTCTATCACATGTGCTCAGTGTGAACCTGCTTTCATCTGTGAAGGGCACAGGGCACCAGTGGTGAATTTGTTTTTGGGTTGTTGCCTCCTCCACGTCTCCTGATGTACTGGCCTGTCTCCTGTAGCGCCTCCATGCTCTTGACACTACAAGAATGTAGAGAGAGGTAAAGATGCGGCACAGCGTAGAATGCAACTATATATCAAATGGACTTATCTGTTCCTGTAGTCAGGAGCTTGGCAAAGCTTTTGATAATAGACGTGGTGATTTCCTTTCTCCTCCACGGGTGCCTGGCTAATGAAGAAACGGTCCACGTAAATCCAATACAAGAAAGAAAGCAAGCGGCACACCGGGATATCTTGAAAGCAAAATTCAGGACTTTATTTAATGCAGGTAGGGGGAGGACATAAATGCAAACGGCAAGGAAGCCCGACTTCTTGACACTACGCTGACACACAGCAAACCTTCTTGCCACAACTCTCATTGATGTGCCCTCCTGGATGAGCTGCACTACCTGAGCCACTTGTGTGGTAGCATGAGACGGAGTCTACAATCCACACGAGTGAAAGCACCGCCAGCAATCAAAAGTGACCAAAACATCAGCGAGGAAGCATAGGATCTGAGAAGTGGTCTGTGGTCACCACCTGCAGAACCACTCCTTTATTGGGGTGTCTTGCTAATTGCCTATAATTTCCACCTGTTGTCTGTTCCATTTGCACAACAGCGTGTGAAATTGATTGTCAATCAGTGTTGCTTCCTGAGTGGACAGTGTGATTTCAAAGAAGTGTCATTGACTTGGAGCTACATTGTGGTGTTTAAGTGTTCTGTATGTGTGTACCATGTGTATATATACAGGATTACTGTTCTGTATGTGTGTACAGTGTATATATACAGGATTACTGTTCTGTATGTGTGTACAGTGTATATATACAGGATTACTGTTCTGTATGTGTGTACCATGTGAATATTCAGGATTACTGTTCTGTATGTGTGTGTACCATGTGTATATATACAGGATTACCGTTCTGTATGTGTGTACCATGTGTATATATACAGGATTACTGTTCTGTATGTGTGTACCATGTATATATACAGGATTACTGTTCTGTATGTTTGTACCATGTATATATACAGGATTACCGTTCTGTGTGTGTGTGTACCATGTGAATATACAGGATTACTGTTCTGTATGTGTGTACCATGTGAATATACAGGATTACTGTTCTGTATGTGTGTACCATGTATATATACAGGATTACTGTTCTGTATGTGTGTACCATGTATATATACAGGATTACTGTTCTGTATGTGTACAATGTATATATACAGGATTACTGTTCTGTATGTGTGTACAATGTATATATACAGGATTACTGTTCTGTATGTGTGTACCATGTGTATATACAGGATTACTGTTCTGTATGTGTGTACAATGTGTATATACAGGATTACTGTTCTGTATGTGTGTACAATGTATATATACAGGATTACTGTTCTGTATGTGTGTACAATGTATATATACAGGATTACTGTTCTGTATGTGTGTACAATGTATATATACAGGATTACTGTTCTGTATGTGTGTACCATGTGTATATATACAGGATTACTGTTCTGTATGTGTGTACCATGTGTATATACAGGATTACTGTTCTGTATGTGTGTACAATGTGTATATACAGGATTACTGTTCTGTATGTGTGTACCATGTGTATATATACAGGATTACTGTTCTGTATGTGTGTACCATGTGTATATATACAGGATTACTGTTCTGTATGTGTGTACCATGTGTATATATTCAGGATTACTGTTCTGTATGGGTATACCGTGTGTGTATATGTGTGTATATTATATTTACTGTTCTGTATGTGTGGACCATGTATATATGTAGGATTACTGTTCTGTATGTGTGGACCATGTATGTGTGTGTGTGTGTGTGTGTGTGTGTGTGTGTGTGTGTGTGTGTGTGTGTATATATATATATTATATAATTACTGTTCTGTGTGTGTACCGTGTGTGTATATATACAGGATTACTGTTCTCTGTGTGTGTACCATGTATGTATATATATGTAGGATTACTGTTCTGTATGTGTGTATATATACAGGATTACTGTTCTGTATGTGTGTATCATGTGTATATATACAGGATTACTGTTCTGTGTGTGTGTACCATGTGTGTGTATATATATATATATATATATATATATATATATATATATATATATATATATATATATATATATAGGATTACTGTTCTGTATGTGTGTACCATGTATATATACAGGATTACTGTTCTCTGTGTGTACCATGTATATATGCAGGATTACTGTTCTGTATGTGTGTACTGTGTGTGTGTGTGTGTGTGTATGTGTGTGTATGTATGTATGTATGTGTGTATATATATATATATATATATATATATATATATATATATATATATATATATACAGGACAGTAATCCTGTTTATATACATGGTACACACAGAGAACAGTAATCCTGTATATATACACACGGTACACAAACAGAACAGTAATCCTGTATATATACATGGTACACACATACAGAACAGTAATCCTGTATATACACATGGTACACACATACAGAACAGTAATCCTGTATATATTCATGGTACACACATACAGAACAGTAATCCTGTATATACACATGGTACACACATACAGAACAGTAATCCTGTATATATACATGGTACACACATACAGAACAGTAATCCTGTATATATACATGGTACACACATACAGAACAGTAATCCTGTATATATATACATTGTACACATATACAGAACAGTAATCCTGTATATATACACATGGTACACACATACAGAACAGTAATCCTGAATATATACATATGGTACACACATACAGAACAGTAATCCTGTATATATACACGGTACACACATACAGAACAGTAATCCTGTATATATACACATGGTACACACATACAGAACAGTAATCCTGTATATATACATATGGTACACACATACAGAACAGTAATCCTGAATATATACACATGGTACACACATACAGAACAGTAATCCTGAATATATACACATGGTACACACATACAGAACAGTAATCCTGTATATATACACATGGTACACACATACAGAAGAGTAATCCTGTATATATACACATGGTACACACATACAGAACAGTAATCCTGTATATACACATGGTACACACATACAGAACAGTAATCCTGAATATATACATTGTACCATGTGTATATACAGGATTACTGTTCTGTATGTGTGTACCATGTATATATTCAGGATTACTCTTCTGTATGTGTGTACCATGTGTATATATACAGGATTACTCTTCTGTAGGTGTGTACCATGTGCATATATACAGGATTACTGTTCTGTATGTGTGTACCATGTGTATATACAGGATTACTGTTCTGTATGTGTGTACCCACATGCAGAACAGTAATCCTGTATATATGCACATGGTACACACATACAGAACAGTAATCCTGTATATATACACGGTACACACATACAGAACTCTATGTGTGTACCGTGTATATATACAGGATTACTGTTCTGTATGTGTGTACCGTGTATATATACAGGATTACTGAACAGTAATCCTGCATATATACATGGTACACACATACAGAACAGTAATCCTGTATATATACATTGTACACACATACAGAACAGTAATCCTGTATATATACATGGTACACACATACAGAACAGTAATCCTGTATATATACACATGGTACACACATACAGAACAGTAATCCTGTATATATACATGGTACACACATACAGAACAGTAATCCTGTATATATACATGGTACACACATACAGAACTGTGTGTACCGTGTATATATAAAGGATTACTGTTCTGTATGTGTGTACCGTGTATATATACAGGATTACTGAACAGTAATCCTGCATATATACACGGTACACACAGAGAACAGTAATCCTGTATATATACACATGGTACACACATACAGAACGGTAATCCTGTATATATACACACACGGTACACACATACAGAACAGTAATCCTGTATATATACACATGATACACACATACATAGTTACATAGTTAGTACGGTCGAAAAAAGACATATGTCCATCAAGTTCAACCAGGGAATTAAGGGGTAGGGGTGTGGCGCGATATTGGGGAAGGGATGAGATTTTATATTTCTTCATAATCATTAATCTTATTTTGTTCCATGAATTTATCTAATCCTGTTTTAAAGCTGTTAATTGTTCCTGCTGTGACCAGTTCCTGAGGTAGACCGTTCCATAAATTCACAGTCCTCACGGTAAAGAAGGCGTGTCGCCCCTTGAGACTAAACTTTTTCTTCTCCAGACGGAGGGAGTGCCCCCTTGTCCTTTGGGGGGGTTTAACCTGGAACAGTTTTTCTCCATATTTTTTGTATGGGCCATTTATATACTTATATACGTTTATCATATCCCCCCTTAAACGTCTCTTCTCAAGACTAAACAATTGTAACTCCTTTAATCGCTCCTCATAGCTAAGATGTTCCATGCCCCATATTAGTTTAGTTGCGCGTCTCTGCACCCTTTCCAACTCCGCAGTGTCCCTTTTATGGACAGGTGCCCAAAACTGAACAGCATATTCCAGGTGAGGCCGTACCAATGCTTTATACAGGGGGAGTATTATGTCCCTGTCCCTTGAGTCCAGGCCTCTTTTGATACATGACAATATCCTGCCGGCTTTGGAAGCAGCAGCCTGACATTGTGCTATTCTGTAGTCTGTGATCTACAAGTACACCCAGATCCTTCTCTACCAGTGACTCTGCCAGTTTAATCCCCCCTAAGACATACAATGCTGCAGGTTATTAGTACCCAGATGCATAACTTTACATTTAACCTCATTTGCCAAGTGGATGCCCAGATACTTAGTCTATCCAAGTCATCTTGTAACTTATACACATCCTCTATAGACTGTACCGTGCTACAAAACTCGGTGTCATCTGCAAAGATAGAAACAGAGCTGTTAATACCATCCTCTATATCATTGATAAATAAATGAAACAGCGGGCCCAGTACAGAACAGTAATCCTACACACACACACATATATATATATATATATATATATGTGTGTATATATACAGGATTACTGTTCTGTATGTGTGTACCATGTGTATATAGTCAGGGTTACTGTTCTGTATGTGTGTACCATGTGTATATAGTCAGGGTTACTGTTCTGTATGTGTGTACCATGTGTATATAGTCAGGGTTACTGTTATGTATGTGTGTATCGTGTGTGTATATATGTATGTGTGTGTGTGTGTGTGTGTATATATAATATATGCATGCAGTGTAGTGGTTCTGTGTGTGTGTGTGCGCCATGTATGTATTCAGGGTTACTGTTCTGTATGTGTATATATGCAGTGTAGTGGTTGTGTGTGTGTGTACCATGTTTATATTCAGGATTACTGTTCTGTATGTGTGTACCATGTATATATTCAGGGTTACGGTTCTGTATGTGTGTACCATGTATATATGCAGTGTAGTGGTTATGTGTGTGTACCATGTATATATGCAGTGTAGTGGTTATGTATGTGTGTACCATGTGTATATATGCAGTGTAGTGGTTGTGTGTGTGTGTGTACCATGTGTATATATGCAGTGTAGTGGTTATGTATGTGTGTACCATGTGTATATATGCAGTGTAGTGGTTGTGTGTGTGTGTACCATGTATATATGCAGTGTAGTGGTTATGTATGTGTGTATACATCTAGGTTCGGGGGCTATTATTGATTATCTGACTCTTATTTTAAAGGAGCAGAAATTCTGCACTGAGCTGAGAGAAGTAGGAAGAGAGCCGACCTGGTTCCACACGACACATGAAGGTAAGAGCATACACCCCCTCCATCCTAACGGCACAGAATATTATCGGTGTGAACATTGCTCTATTAAATTCTGGTCGATGCAGTAAAAATGCTACAGGCAGATCTGATTCAGATTATTTTTCAGACTTGGAAAAACGTGTGATCTACATCATCAATATCTTCAGCCACGGAGAGATGCCCAGCCTGTGCGATCAGCCGTATGTCCCCTGCGAGATCGGCTGTGTGCGCTACTCATTGCAAAATGGGGTCATGGACTCCTTCCACGACTTCATTGATCCGGGTGAGGAGGAACATCATCAGATTAGAAGGAAGGGATGTCTTATATCAGTCTGGTCCACTTGTCTTGTAGGACATAGGAGATCATATGGGTCTAAGGCTCCGTACACATTCCATTGTGTAGCGTGCATCTATGGTTTGTCTGGGTGGGAACCTAGGACCTGTATCTTTGTGGCAGATTTTGTTAGTGGCCTCCATACAAAAAATTTATATAATTTCACGGTAGTCTCCATTGGGGGACACAGAGACAGTGGGTATATCTTGCTGACACTAGGCATACAAAATTAATCTACCCCTCCTGGCACGATATACCCCACCTACTGACAGTCAGTAGGAGGCAGACACAGGTCTGGAGTTCTCCAGACCTGGTCTTCTTTTTTTTATTTTATAGGTAGGGCCTGTTTGTAGGTTCTTTTCTCCTTTTTTTATTTTCTCTTTTTTTTAGTTGGGAGTTCAGGAGCATTGTGCTAACTGTTCCCCCATATGCGGCTAAGGGCCCGGGGCATAGAGTGTGCACCGTTAACCCCTTCCCACCAATGGCCAGCTCCTGGGGTTTTACCTTTGGTCCAGGTCCCCCTACCTTCCCTGCTTGTCCCTCTGTCTCAGCCTGACATGATGCAGTTGACCATAGCTGGCTGAAGGCATCTTAGGTGAGTATGTCTCTCTCCTTCCCACCCTTCCCTCCACAGCACCTCTCCATTTGCCTCTGAGGGCACCCTATTACCTGGGGCCCCAGGGGGATTTTCCTGGGGTTGATGGCTACCTTTTTATTAAATCTAGGAATAGGGCTTTTCAGCCTCCAGGTCTTCTCTCTATGCACATGTCGGGGGGTAGTGGGGCAATCCGCCCCCTCCCCCCACTGCCAGCACTACTTACTAGAGTTGTCAGTGCTCCAGCACCCGGCCACAGCCCGTCAGCTCTGCTGAGGCATGCGAACGGCACGCTTTTTACTTTAGTTTTTGCCAGCATTTTCAGGCATGATTCGCACTGCATGTGCATATTTAATTGAGGCTGCAGCCTGCGCCTGGACTTAGCTCTGCCCACTTCCCACATTATGGGCACGTTGGTGGGGCACCTGCCCTCCTCTCTTCTGCAACCAATGAATATTTTGCGCTTCGGGCGGTCAATTTCTGGGTGCCTCCCTCTCTGGCTCCAATAGGATTCCGTTCTGGTACTGTGAGCGCCCCGTTTCTGGGTCAGTGCAGCCGGCACCTCCCCCTTCAGTCTGCCTGCTTGCCTGCAGATTCAGCTGCTCAGCACAGCCACAGCCTTCTTCACAGTTCCAGTCAAGGGTCACAGCTCCACTACAGCCTGATTTGAGCTCCAGCAATGGACACAGGACCTGGGTAAGATTGTTCCATTTTATTGCTGACTACTTCTCACAAGCAACTATGTCTGACCCCAGACCCAGACAGGCGACCGCAGCCTCGGTCACCTACTATTCTTGTGTGGCCTGCAAGACACTGAATCCACCTGTCCCGCCTGCTTCACCACGCGCTCCATTCCCTCTGTGCCTTCTTAGGATGTCCCTCCAGAATGCATAGTGTCTGCTCCTCCCCCAGAGTGGGTTTTCTTCCTTTCCCAGTTGATCTCCGACCTGACTAGGGTCTCCAGATCAGTGGCCTTGGCGCGGTCATCCCTGCGCACAAACCCCAGGGAGTCCCGCTCGGTCTCTCCTGACCCCCCCGCTCTTACAAGCGCCCTAAAGTAACTTTGCCAGGCTCTTCTCCAGAGTCACGTGTTCGGGATAGACTTTCTCCCCCCGGTGACCATCCCAGGTCACCGACTCCTCGTTCTAGGTCTCACTCGCCCCAGTCTAAGGGAAGTAGCGGATGATGGGTCGGAATCCACCTAGGATCATGAGGACCACTCTGCCGTGTCTGGTATGGTGGACAGCTTGGTGTCAGCCATCAGGGACACTTTTCACCTGGAGGACCCAAGAACTTCGGATCCTGATCCAGAAGTTTCTTTTCGCCGTTCTCTGCGTTCCCCCAAGGCTTTGAGTTCTCATGCTGAATTTGACACCTTACTGGATGCGGCTAGGAAGGATCCGAACAAACGTTTCCAGGGACCCAAGAAGATTCAAGCTCAATTTCCCTTTCCTCCGGATCTGGTTTCCAAGTGGACAGCGCCACCTGCCGTAGATCCTCCATTTTCTAGTCTGTCCAAATCTACTACCCTGCCGCTGGCATACGCATCATGCTTTTAAGGATCAGACGGACAAGAAGATTGAGAACTTGGCGAAATCTTCCTTTTGAAGCGGCAGATTTGTCCTTGCTTCCCACCTTTGCTTCCGATTGGGTGTCCAAGGCAGTTTAGGTTTGGGTTTCTCAGCTACGGCAAGACATCCTGTCAGACGCCCCTCGGGAGGACTTGGCGGACCTCGCTCGTGAGCTCTCTCTGGCCGGGGACTTCCTCTGTTCGGCGGCTTTGGAGTCAGCCCATTGCACGGCCTTTGCCTCTGGTAACTTGGTGGCGATTCGTCGCTCCATGTGGCGTAGGATGCAGAGCGCTGCTTCGAAGAAATCTCTAACAGAGTTGCCTTTCTCCGGTACTTGGCTCTTTGGGAAACGGCTAGATAAAATTATTTCCGAAGCTACTGGAGGTAAAAGTTCTCTGCTGCCGCAGAACAAACCTCGCCACGCCAATCAACGTCGGAAGACTGCTTCCTTTCGGTCCTTTGCTTCGGGGCGCCCTCCCACTCTCAGAAATCCCCTTCTTTCAAGGTGCGTCCTTTCTGGAAGCCAGACAACCTTTCTGGCGGTTTCGTGCCCAAGTCCTGTAAACGTAAGCATCCCTCCTCCTGAAGGGACGCCCCCCACCCGTGTCCTTTTCTCGGGTGGGTTGCCGTCTTTCTTTTCCGGGACGTTTGGCTGGCGCAAGTTCAGGACGCCTGGGTCCGGGACGTCATATCCGATGGTTACCGGATAGAATTTGCTTCCCTTCCTCAGGATAGTTTCTTTCGATCCCACCCTCCTCGTTCCCCTTCTTTGGTGGCGGCCTTTCAGGTAGCATTATGTACCCTCCTCGCTCAAGGAGTGATTGTGCCAGTTCCTTCAGGGGATCGTTTTTGGGGGTTCTACTGGAATCTTTGTCGTCCAAGAAAGGGGGCTCTACCTGCCCCATTCTGGACCTCAAGCTACTCAACCGCCACTTGCGGCTACGTCATTTTTGCATGGAGTCCCTCCGCTCCGTGGTAGTGTACATGGATCAGGGGGAGATTCTATCCCAAGTGGATATCCGGGATGCCTATCTGCACATCCCCATTTTCCCCGCCCATCAGCGTTTTTTCCGCTTCGCTGTCCCTGCGGGTCATTTCCAGTTTGTGGCTCTTCCTTTTGGCCTAGCTACGGCTCCCAGGGTTTTCACCAAGATCATGTTGGCAGTGATTGCCATCCTTCGGTCCCGGGAAATCTCGGTCATACCTTACCTTGACGATCTTTTGATCAAAGCTCTGTCCAGGGCCCAAAAGTTGGAGAGTCTTCATCTCGCTGTACAGACTCTGTCCGCCTTCGGTTGGGTGATCAACTGGGAAAAGTCCAATCTTTCTTCCTCCCAGTACCTTGTCTTTCTGGGTCTCCTTTTCGACACGGCGGCTGCCCGAGGTTCGTCTTCCATTGGACAAGCGACACCCCCTGTAGGAGGGTGTCTGTAGCCTACAGCGCCCCTCTCTTGTTCCGATTCGCTTCTGCATAAAGGTGCTGTGGCGGCCATGGAGGGTGGTCCCTTTCTCCCAGTTCCCCTATCGCCCTCTTCAGCTGGCAATCTTGGCCCGGTGGAACAAGTCACCGTCCACTCTGGATCGCTGGATTCTTTTCCCCCCCTCCGTTTGGTCTCTTCTCCAGGGGCGGTCATTTCTTCCCCTCCACTGGCAGGCCATCGTGACCGACGCGAGTCTCCTTGGTTGGGGAGGTGTGTTTCGGGGCCTAACTGTCCAGGGTCGCTTGTCCCCTCAGGAGGCTCACCTCCCCATCAATCTTCTGGAGCTCCGTGCCATCTTTCACTACCTCCTCCACTGGAAGATTCTCCTACAGGGTTGTCCTGTTCGAGTCCAAACAGACAATGCCAAGGCGGTGGTGTATATCAATCACCAGGGCAAAAAGGAAAAAGAAACAAAAAGAAATCTGCAGTTATCCCTGGTGGGTACAATATGGGAGAAAGAAAGAGGTGTGCTCACCTTGTGGTGTTTTACATCGAGCACGCTTTCTTGTGACACATAAATGTGGGGTGCTGCCTGCCGTGGTCCTCTGTAGTGGTCCCGGAGTAGATTCAGTAGATATCCTCAGGGTGTGAGGAAAGAAAAATGACTGCTAGTTACAGGCGCTTCTCCACGTCTGTTATTGTGTTGGTAATAAACGGAGATAAACTGAGGTTTAGATGCAAAAAGAAAAAAGCTTTTATTGGACCAAAATAAAATACAAAAAGCAAAACAAAGTAACAAGGTAGTATCCGACATGTCCAGGGCGTCCAATAGGCTGCTTATACATGGACAGAAAAGCCGCAAAAGTTTAAAAAATTTTGAATAAACACAAATTTAATTGTAACGAACTCATATTGATGTGCAGAAAACATATATACATAGTGGTATGAGGTGTGGTAAAATTCCTGCTTGTATCTGAATGATAGTTGCCGTGCATGTGGTACTATACCGCCTTGAGGGAGGCTCCGTTTGAACCTCTCCGGGATGCTTCCCTTAGCTTTCTTGGAAGGTCGCTTTCCTCATTGCCGTTACCTCCATTAGGAGGTTCTCCGAGCTGGCAACTCTCTCTTGTCACTCTCCCTTCTTGGTCCTTAATCAGGACAAGGTTGTCTTTCGGCCACCTCCCTCCTTCTTGCCCAAGCTGGTTTCCTCCTTTTACATGAACGAGGAGATCGTTTTCCCTTCATTTTGTCCGGCTCCATCCAACTCTAAGGAGAGTTCCCTCCATTGTCTGGATGTGGTTCAAGCTGTCCGGATTGATCTTTCTGTCACCTCCTCTTTCCGGCAGGGTGACTCCTTTTTTGTGATTCTGAAGGGTCGTCGCAAGGGTCTTTCAGCTTCAAAGGCTACAATCTCACGGTGGCCCATTCCTCTATCTCGGAATCATACCGCGTAAAGGGAAGGTCCCATCTTTTTGGGTCACTGCTCATTCAAAACGTTCCGGCAATGGCTCCGTCTTCTGCCTGATTCTGTTTAGGTTGTTTTTCCCACCTCGGGGACGGCTTTGGTGCATCCCACGGTCCCTGTGTCCCCCAAATGGAGACGACCAAGAAAAGTAGATTTCTTATGCTTACCGTAAAATCTTTCTCTGATGATCCATTATGAGACACAGCACCCACCTATTTGTTTGTGGTTATGGTTCCGTTTTCGGTCCGAGGAGTTTTGTGCGGTTCTTTCTGTCTGGTCCCCTCGGACACCTTGCTGGTTTTCCTATTTATTTTTTTAAATTTTTTTTTTTTTTCGGTCCTCTCCTGCTTTGGGACTAAACTGATTAGCTCAGAGTCAGTAGGCGGGGTATATCCTGCCAGGTGGGGCCGACTTTCTTTTTGTATGCCTAGTATCGGCCTTCTAGTGGCAGAAAGATACAACCACGGTCTCTGTGTCACCCAATGGATCCTTCAAGAGAGAGATTTTACGGTAAGCATAAAAAAATATCTCTATCTACCGTATTTATCGGCGTATAACACACATTTTTTTTTTTTTTTTTTAGCCTAAAGTCTATCTGCGTGTTATTCGCCGATAAGCCGCTGCGCTTTAAATCAATGAACTTCAGCGGCTTTTGCAGGTCCAGAGACCTGCCGTCGCTGCTCTATTCTCTGCCCTGCCTATCCTGGGGTCCAGAGACTGCTGGCGCCGCTGCCCCCTTCCAACCCCCCCCCCCCCCAAATCCGTGGTTTTTCTGACCCTGCAGAAGCCCCCAGGAAAGGCAGGGGGAGAGAGGCCGTCGCCGCCCGCTTCTCTCCCCCTGCCTTTCCTGGGGTCTAGAGCCCTGCTGCCGCCGCTTCTCTCTCCCTAGCTATCGGCACCGCTGCCCCATTGCCGGCGCCGCTGCCCCATTGCCTCCCCCATCCCCGATTTTATAATTACCTGTTGCCGGGATCGGGTCCGCGCTGCTTCTGGCTCCGTTGTGGTGTCTCCTGCGTCGTTGCTATGCGCTGCGCAATGATGAGTGGCGTTGCGTTGAAGACGTCACTCATCATTGCGCCTCGCTGCGCATAGCAACGACGCAGGAGACAATGGGGCTCCGGCAATGGGGCAGCGGCGCTGATAGCCAGGGGGAGGGAAGCAGCGGCAGCAGGGCTCTGGACCACAGGAAAGGCAGGGGGAGAGAAGCAGGCAGTGACGGCCTCTCTCCCCCTGCCTTTCGTGGGGGCTTCTGCGGGGTCAGAAACAGTGTATCGGGGTGTAAACATGCGCGCGCACACACACGCACCCTCATTTTACCAAGGATATTTGGGTAAAAAAAACTTTTTTTTACCCAAATATCCTTGGTAAAATAAGGGTGCGTGGTATAACCCGATAAATACGGTATACAGTGTGTGTTTGTTTATATTTATATTTTTTTATAAAAAAAAATAGATATATATACATACCGTATTTATCGGCGTATAACACGCACTTTTTAGGCTAAAATTTTTAGCCTAAAGTCTGTGTGCGTGTTATACGCCGATACACCCCCAGGAAAGGCAGGGGGAGAGAAGCCTTCGCTGCCCGCTTCTCTCCCCCTGCCTTTCCTGGGGTCTAGAGCGCTGCTGTCGGCCCTTTTCACCCCCTGGTTATCGGCGCCGCTGCCCGTTCTGTCCCACTGACTATGGGTGCCGGCGCCGATAGCCAGGGAGAGAGAAGCGGCGCCCACAGCCAGGGGGAGAGAAGGGGCAGCGGCACCCATTGCCGGCGCCGCTGCCCCGTTGCCTCCCCCCATCCCCGGTGGCATAATTACCTGGGTCGGGTCCGCGCTGCTCCAGGCCTCCGTCGTGCGTCCCCAGCGTCGTTGCTATGCGCTGAACGGCGCGGCGCATGACGTCAGAGCGCCGCGCCGTGCATAGCAA
Source organism: Hyla sarda (assembly GCF_029499605.1). NCBI lineage: Eukaryota > Metazoa > Chordata > Amphibia > Anura > Hylidae > Hyla > Hyla sarda. The sequence goes on from NC_079190.1 coordinate 504,271,861, forward strand.
CGACGCTGGGGACGCACGACGGAGGCCTGGAGCAGCGCGGACCCGACTCAGGTAATTATGCCACCGGGGATGGGGGGAGGCAATGGGTGCCGCTGCCCCTTCTCTCCCCCTGGCTGACGGCGCCGCTTCTCTCCCCCTGGCTATCGGCGCCGGCAGGGGGTGAAAAGGGCCGACAGCAGCGCTCTAGACCCCAGGAAAGGCAGGGGGAGAGAAGCGGGCAGCGAAGGCCTCTCTCCCCCTGCCTTTCCTGGGGGTATATCGGGGTATACACGCGCACACACGCACCCTCATTTTATCATGGATATTTGGGTAAAAAACTTTTTTTACCCAAATATCCTTGGTAAAATGAGGGTGCGTGTTATAGGCCGGTGCGTGGTATACCCCGATAAATACAGTATATATGATACACACATATACATATATATATAGATAGCGATAGATATGAGAAATTTGTTCTTACCTGAAATTTCCATTTCCTGGAGTCTGTAGGCGGCACACAAAGGGTTAAAGGATTCTCCTGACCAGGAAATAGGATAACATATACAGCAGTACACACATGCAGAATGCCAGTTAATTAGTTCAATAGTCCCCAGCTGCTCCCTAGGGCAAAAAGACCCCCAGAAACAGACCACACATGTATAGTATGCAGCAGTAACATTTATTTGGGAGGGTAAAATTGTGCCGCCTACAGACTCCAGGAAATGGAAATTTCAGGTAAGAATAAATTTCCCACTTCCTGGTCGTCCTGCGGCAGCACACAATAAGATTTGCAAAGCAATGCAAATATAAATACAGAAACAAAGGGCGGGATTACTGGACAACAGCTCCTTGAATTATGTTTGCGCCAAAGGCCGATCCCTCAAAGGCAGAGAGATCTGCGATTTGCGCCAATTCCGGGTCATACGGGTCTATGGTGACCGGGAAAATAAGGGGGATCGGTGTATTCCAAGACACCCACGATCCCCCTGAAGGGATAGGAGTGAGGTGGCAGGGGTGCCACCCCTCCTCTCCCTGGTATTGGTCGTATAGAAGCGAGGACCAATAGAAGATCTGGGGAGGGGGGGGGGGGGTTAACTTTCGGTTTCCTCATTCTGCCCACCCACAATAGGTGGGGCAGAACGGGGAAACGGACAGAGGACCGGCGCCGGAGATCCACTTACCCATGTCGTGCGGCTGGATCCTACGGAAGCCGGTGAGTTGTCTAGCAACATCTGGAGGGCTACAAACTGTAGCCCTCCATTTGTTGCAAAACTACAACTCCCAGCATGCCCAGACAGCTGTTTGGGCCTGCTGGGATTTGTAGTTTTGCCACAGCTGGAGGGCTACAGTTTGGAGATCACTGTGCAGTGGTCTCTAAACTGTAGCCCTCCAGATGTTGCAAAACTGCAAATCCCAGCATGCCCAAACAGCTGTCTGTGGATGCTGGGAGTTGTAGTTGCGTACCTCCAGCTGTTGCATTACAAATTTTGGGGGGCTGTTTCTCCTCTTACCCCTTATGAAAAGGAAAAGTTGGAGTCTACACCAGCCTGTTAGTGTAAAATTTATTTATTTTATTTACACTAACATGCTGGTGTTGCCCCATACTTTTTTATTTTCTCAAGAGGTAAAAGGGGAAAAAAGACCCCCAAAATTTGTAACGCAATTTCTCCTGAGTACGGAAATACCCAATATGTGGGCGTAAAATGCTCTGCGGGTGCACAACAAGGCTCAGGAATGAGAGCGCACTATGTACATTTGAGGCCTAAATTGGAGATTTGCACAGTGGTTCTGACATAAACGCATAAAAAAAAATACCCACATGTGACCCCATTTTGGAAACTACACCCCTCATGGAACGTAACAAGGGGTATAGTGAGCCTTAACACCCCACAGCTGTTTGACGAGTTGGATTTGAAAATGAAGACAAACATTTTTTTCACTAAAATGCTGGTGTTACCCAAAATTTTTCATTTTCACAAGGGTAAATAGGAGAAAAGCCCCCCAAAATGTGTAGCCCCATTTCTTCTGAGTAAGAACATACCCAAATGTGGATGTAAAGTGCTCTGCCGGTGCACTAGAATGTTCAGAAGAGAAGGAGCGCCATTGGGCTTTTGAAGAGAATTTTTTTTTCCGGAATTGAAGGCAATGTGTGTTTACAAAGCCCCCATAGTGCCAGAACAGTGAACCCCCACCCACATGTGACCCCATTTTGGAAACTACACCCCTCACGTAATGTAATAAGGGGTACAGTGAGCATTTACACCCCACAGGTGTCTGACAGATGTTTGGAAAAGTGGTCTGTGAAAATGAAAAATTTAATTTTTCATTTGCTCAGCAAAAAAAGACCAAACAAACTTTCACTTACCTTCCTACGTTCCCCACGAGCTCCGCAAAAGCTGATCGTTCGGTCGGGCTGTCTACTTACTACTTCCCTTAGCCCGGTATGTCACTAGGCGCTTCAGCCTATCACCGGCTGCAGCGATGTCCCGCCTCAGCCGGTGATAGGCCGAAGCGCCGTGTGACGTAGCGGGCTAAGGGAAGTAGGAAGTAAACAGCCCGGCCAACTGATCAGCTGTTGCGGAGCTCCGGTGAAAGTTTGTTTTGTCATTTTTTGCAGCCCGGGCAGGATGGAATAGAAAAAGTCTGCTCCTTTAACACTAATGGCAGGTCCCAATAGGGAAAGGGTTGAGAATAAGGAGGACTGAGTCTTCTTAATGCTCTAAAGAATCTTGAATCTATAGCAGACCCTGCAAATAGACCATTCAAGTGAGCATTGATGGCTGTCACCTGGACCTTCAGGGTATTGGGTTTAAGCCCTTTATCAAACCCTTCCTGCAAGAAGAGCAATAATGTTGGTGTGTCGGATGGATCTTTGTTCTTTCTGGAACACCAACCTGAGTAAAGGCGCCAAACCCTAGTATAAATCTTGATTGTAGACTGTTTTCTAGAGGCTGATTGTATTAATCACTTCTTTTGAGAAACCCTGGTTATTCAGATTTTGGCGTTCAAGTTCCAAACTGTTAGACTCAAGCTATCCGGATGAAATAGGCCTGCTTGAAGTAGATCTTTTGTTACTGGTAGTTTGAAGTAATCTCTTCTCGATGCGTCCCACACGAGTTGAAACCAAGCCCAACGTGGCCAAAATGGAAGAATGACAATAGCTCTGACTTGCTCGTCCACGATCTTCCTGAGTAATCTCGGAACTAGTGGAAGAGGAGGAAAGGCATAGATAAACATCCTCCTCCATGACATCGACAGCCAGGGGATGACCTGCACATTTGTCTATGATCATCTTGAAGACATACGGGTTGAGTTCCCACTCTCCTGGCAAAATCTTCCTCCTGTTGAGCCAGTCTGCAGTAATATTTAGAGAGCCTTTGATGTGAGTTGCTAAAATGGAAAGAAGATTCTTCTCTGCCCATTTCATCATGTTGGCAAACAACTTCTGGAGAGACTTGCTCCTCGTTCCTACCTGCTTGTTTACATAGTAAACGGTTGGTAGGTTGTCCGATATCTGTACGTGTTGGTTGTGGAGCAGATTCTTGAAATGCATCAATGTGAGACTGATTGCCTTCAGCTCCCTGAATTTGGAGGACATTTTTGCAATTTCCCTGGGCCAAGACTTCTGAATCCATGAATCCCCCACATGGGCACCCCAGCCAGAGCTTGAGACATCTGTAGTGAGGACTACCGACTTGGGGGGGGGGGGGGGGGGGGGGGGAGGAGAGACTTGCCTTGCTGAAACCACCAACCACCACCTTTTTTAGGTTTTTCTTTACCGACACTGGAATTGGAATGGATGACTATAGATCCTCATGCGATTTGTTCCAAAGTGAAAGGATGTGAGCTTGGAGTGTCCTGATATGTGCTTTCGCCCATCCAAAGATTAGGTTAATAGGCCCAGGATCTTCATGGCAAGTAGAATCGTGCTGGACTGAATACCTAGGAAGAACTGAAGATTCTGAAGAATGTTGACCTTCTTCTCTTCGGAAAGGAAGATCTTCATCTGGTGGGAGTCTATTACGAACCCCAGATAAGAAATTCTCCTTGTAGGTGAAAAATTGTATTTTTGTTTAAGATTATCAGAAACCCATGATCTTGCAGGACTGGAGATGAACTAGAAGATGATGTGAGCTTGCTTTGAACAGCCAATTTTCCAGGTACGGTGTTACGTCGATGCCAAGCAACCTTAGATGTGCAACCAGGACGACCACCACCTTTGTGAAGACTCTTGGCTCTGATGTTATGCCGAATGGGATGCATGTGAATTGATGATGATGATGATGATGGATTTTCTGATGAGACCTCACTGCTACCTGAAGAAACTTCCTGTGAGCTGGATGAACAGGGATATGCAGGTATGCATCTTGAAGGTCCAACGGTGCCATGTAGTCTCCTTCTCTGATATCCAGGACTGCTGATGTTATTGACTCCATTTTTAACCTTTTTTTTTTTTTTACAGAGTATTTGTTTGAGAGACAGATCACCAGCTTCCAATCTCCCCCAGACTTTGGGACACCGGAGAGTAGAACCATTTTTTCCGTATTTCTTTGTCTGGAACTTCCTCCAGAGCATTCTTCTGAAGAAATAGACAAATTAACTCAGAGACTACCGAGGAGGCTCTGTTGACCATGAATCTGTTTGGTGGTTTCTTTCTCAACTCGAGAGAGTAACCTCTTTTTATTGTGTCTGACACCCAAGCATCTGAGAAGGTTCTAACCAGATATCTGCAAAAGCTTGGAGTCTTGCTCCCACTGGAAGCGCTTGGGGCTTGGCATCATTGGTCTTTCTCCTTGGAGGGGGATGGCTTTTTCTTAGAGGGGGAGTAGTCCTGCTTCTTTCTATACTGATGTCTTGTGTCCTGTTGAAGAAAATTCCCCTTTCTTTTAAAGGGTCTCCTGTATCGGCCCCTTACATAATTAGCAGGCCTTTTCCTTTGATAAGGAAAGCTTTCTCCCTTGTCCTTTTATGTAGAGCTTTAAGGATCCCCTTCAACTGCGGTCCAAACATTGAAGAGGGGTGAAAAGGCAGGGCAACAAAATATTTTTGGACGAAATATCGCCTTCCCAGTTCTTGATCCATAAGGCTCTTCTCAAGGCAATAGACAAAGCTAAGGCCCTGGATGAGAATTTCATCATATCCAATGGAGCATCCCACAGAAATTCTGATGTTAACTTCACCCTACAGGTTATTCAATAATTCCTTGCGAGGTACCCAATCATTGATGTCTCCTGAAAGCTCTAACAGCCAAATTCTCAAGGCCCTTGCCACCGGAAGAGAGACGGACGCAACCTTTGATGTGGCAGCCGCCGTTAAATAGGCCTACTTACAGAGCATATCCGCCTTTCTTTCCATGGTGTTTGCAAGCATTGTTGATTCTTCCGACGGGAATATCGCCTTTCTGGCTAAGCGAGCCGCCGTCAAATCCACCTTTAGGAGGGTTTTCCAATTCCTCATAAGCTGCCGGGGACAGCTTATAAGTGGACCGCAACCTGGCTCCGTTTTCTTTTCTGGCTTGGACCAGTCTCTCCGGAACCATTCCTTAAATGGGTGGCTAGGCAGCAACCTATCGCGTGAAGGAGGGAAGTGAAACAGCTGATTCTTCTTTAACTTAGAGGACAAATCATTGTCACATTCGAAGACCTCTTTAACTGCCAGTAATAGATTCTGCAGTTTCTCTTTCTTCACTCCTCTTTCTTCCACTCCTCAATTGGCAAAAAATCTGAGCTGCCCGATTCATCTGGGGAAGCTGGATGATGTAGAAGTGGATGGAGACACCTCTTTATGGGACACTTTACGTTTTTTTTCTCCTTACCCTTAAGGGTACATTCCCACACGGCGTATTTTGCTGCGTATTTGGTGCTGTGTATTTTCCTACCCATTGACTTCAACAGAGAAAATAAAATACGCAGCAGCAAATACGCTGTGTGGGAATGTACCCCAAAAGCGGATTTAATCTCTGTAAAGCTGGAGCTCAACTCCGTTTTCAAGCAGCCTAAGAAGGCCGACGGCTCCATAGAAGTAGAATGAGTTGGTGCCGCACACAAACTACAAATATCCTCCTCCCAGTCATCTCACAGCAATTGGTGACATTTAATGCAGGCACAATGTCTAGATTTTCTAGATCTTTTGCCTCCAGAACGGGACATCTGGGGAGACAGAAAGGCAATTGGATTAATAATACAATGCCCCACAGGGAAGGGAGATTCCACCCTTACTCATTTCACTGTACCTCTGCCAGCTGAGAAACCTGCTGCCCCAGTGGCAGCGCGGGCTTTTAATGATCTGCGCACTGAGAAACAACCCCCTTAGTACACCCCGCGAGATCCGGCAGGGCCGGCTCCAACGCTAATTGACTGCTACACAAGCATACGTGCAGCCGCCTGCTGGCTCACACAGGATGAAAACACTTAACACACAACCAGACTACCCCGGAACAGCAGGCTCCCGCACTGACACTAGAGCGTGTGCTCGTAACCTCCGGCACAGCAAGAAATGTAGGTAAGCCGGCAGAAGCTCGGGAAGCCTCCGAGTATTAGCCGGAAAAAAGAGGGGGGGGGGGGGGGGAAAGCCGAGGGACCAGGGTCCCCCTGGTATACAGACTCATATTCACCCCAGGGACCCCAGAAGCCTGAGATTTGGGGCCGTTGCATCTGCAACGTTCTTCCTTCCTAGAAGAAAACAAATACATGTGTGGTCTGTTTCTGGGGGTCTTTATGCCCTAGGGGGCAGCTGGGAACTATTGAACTAATTAATTATTTAACTTGCATTCTGTGTGTGTTCAGGGTCAGGAGAATCCTTTAACCCATTGTGTGCCACTGTAGGACGACAAGGAATTTTTTAAATATATACACCATATAATAATCTTGGTTTTCTTATATAGGGAAAAAGGACCCTATGGTTCTCCTTAGGCTTCAGGGCCATCATGCAACTGCCTCCCTATAGTTTGGCCCCTATCTGTGGCCCTATAGTTACATCTGTGGCCCTATTTAAGAATAGTTCATAGTGTTCTGCACAGGTTTAGTCACTTTTGACCATAACCTTTTATTCATTTGCCCAATTATGAAATAAGGATGTCTCTCTAGATCAGTGTTTCCCAACCAAGGTGCTTCCAGCTGTTGCAAAACTACAACTCCCAGCATGCCCGGACAGCCTTTGGCTGTCCGGGCATGTTGGGAGTTGTAGTTTGGCAACAGCTGGGGGCACACTGGTTGGGAAACACTGCTGGAATTGCTCAGGTAAGGACATCCCTTGCACATTCGGACCCATACATCCGCTGGTTTCCATTTTATACTGCATCTCCGTCTACTGCACTGGTATGTATGGTAAACATGGCAACTCTCCTACCATACTGGTAAATACGGGCCTGGGGATATGGGATCATAAGACGATGACCCCGATGGGCGCTGTATCATCGATCCCTTGCTCAAGCATCTCTACAGACTAGGCCACACACCACTGTGGATAATAATGGGCCCTGACTGCTTGGTGACCCGATCATATCCAGACTGAATATGAGACATGGCTGGACGTAGGTTCTGGGCCCTTTCTTACTGTCTCCTCTTTCTTCCCCAGGAGAGCTGCCTCTTGGTTTCCGCTATCACTGCCAGGCAGGGAGTAAGTGTTTTCCGTCTCTTCGTGTCCTGTAGATCCGGTTGCACCAGATGACTTGTATGTATATTATCGTATACATGCCGCTTCTCTTCTTTGTTTCCAGGTGATGCTACACATCAGATCCCTGTGTCTGGGTTTGAACTTGCAAACAGAGATTACCACAACCTCTTCCACTCTCTGTGCAACTTTATAAGTCCTCCCCCCAAGCGTGGGACTGCGGTGTACTGCAAGGTTTGTTAGCATTTACATCCTTTTTTTTTCACATTTTAGTATTTGCAATTCTGAGAGTTTAGTATGTCCCAATAAGATGCCTCAGGTTGATGGACTTACTTATATAGCCTGTGTAATGCTTAATTTCTTCTATGTCGGTGCTGCAGGGAAATTGACCGCCTACTGTAGTGCAGTGTACACTGCCTGTCGGCATAAAGGGTACAGGCACAGCCAGGTACTCAAACACCCATGACTGACCTGAGGGCCTTCACTGTGCCCCCAGCTGCCCTGGAAACCCATTGGCATAAGTGATCACGTCACTGGGAAGCCAATGGGGGGAATGGTGCACAAACAAGTTCCTTCTGTATTGGAAAACGTCTCCCCTATTCGAAGTATAGGGGAAAATGTTTCCGACTGCTGGGACCCCCACGATCTCCCGTACAGGGCCCGGGCAGTTTGCTGGAAGGGGGCGTTTCAACCACCACATGAAGCGGCGAAAGCTTTAATTACAACTGGATAAGCTTTGTACCTGCCCCATGTAAAGGCATGGGCCGCTCACCAGTGTTATTATTCTCTCCTCGGTAATCCTGCATTGTTCTTTTATCTCTAATTGTTTCTTTAACATTTAGCATAACTTGTATCTTTTCCTGTGTTTTTTTTTTTTAGAATGTTGACCTGTATAGAGTCGGCTGGTGTCTTCAGTGGCTGTCTGTCAAAGCCGGTGAGTTTTTTTTATTTTTTATTTATTGCCTTAGGCTGCGTTCACACGGCCATCTAAACCTGTCCCATTCTTCTCCCTTCAAAAAAAAAAGACAATAACGGATGCAAACTGATGTTATCCGGTTATATCCGTTTGGATCTGTTATTGTTCAGTTAATAAACAAAAAAAATAATTTTCTTTTGTTCTGTGCATGCTCAGAAGTAAGAACGGATCAAAAAGTGGATTGAAAAAAACGGATGCAAACGGATGACATTAACCCCTTAACGACAATGGACGTAAATGTACGTCATGGTGCTGTGGCACTTAACGCGCCATGATGTACATGTACGCTACACTGTGACCGCGAGCAACGGACTGGTGTTCGCGTCATGCGCGGCAGGTCCCAACTGCTATGAGCAGCCAGGGACCTGCCGGTAATGGCAGACATCCGCGATCGTGCGGATGTCCGCCATTAACCCCTCAGATGTCATGATCAATACAGATCATGGGGTCTGCTGCAGTGCGGTACTTTAAATGGATAATCTGATCGCCCGCAGCGCTGCCGTGGGGATCCAATCATCCATAATTGCAGCCGGAGGTCCCCTCACCTGGCTCCGGCCGTCTACAGGGGTCTTCTGCTCTGGTCTGAGATCGAGCAGACCAGAGCAGAAGATGACCGATAATACTGATCAGTGCTATGTCCTATGCATAGCACTGAACAGTATTAGCAATCAAATGATTGCTATAGATAGTCCCCTATGGGGACTATTAAAGTGTATAGAAAGTAAAAAAAAATGTGAAAAATCCCCTCCCCCAATAAAACGTAAATCATGAGTTTTCCCCATTTTACCCCCAGAAAAGCGTAAAAAAAAAAAAAAAACATTTTTGTTATCACCGCGTGCGCAAAAGTCTGAACTATCAAAATATATTAATTATCCCGTAAGATGAACGACATGAATGTAGAAAAATAAAGTCCAAAATTGCTGCATTTTTGTCACATTGTATTCCAAAAAAATTTATGAAAAGTAAAACCTAAAGAAAAGTGGTACCCATAAAAACTACAGATGACGGCGCAGAAAATTAGCCCTCATACCACCCCATATACGGAAAAATGAGAAAGTTATACGGCAATTTCAAACATACTAATTTTGTTAAAATAGTTTGAGATTTTTTTTAAAGCGGTACAATTATAGAAAAGCATATAACACTGGTATCATTTTAATTGTATTGACCCACAGAATAAAGAAAACATGTCATTTCTACCATAAAGTGTACAGCCTGAAAACAAAACCTTCCAAAATTTGCTAAATTGCGGTTTTCTTTTCAATTTTCCCACATAAATAAATAAATTTTTGCTTGCGCCTTACATTTTGTGGTAAAATAAGTTATGTCATTACAAAGTAAAAACAAGCCCTCATATGGATGGAAATATAAGAGTTATGATTTTTAGAAGGTGAATAGGAAAAAACGAAAATGCGAAAATAAAATTGGCCTGGCTCTTAAAGCGCAACTCTCATGAACTTTTACTGCAATAACCTGCACACAGTGTGTGTCCTGTGTGCAGGTGGTTTAACAACCTTTCTACCTAATAGTTCCATTTATTACCCTAAAAAAGGCTTTTTTTTTTTTTTTTAAAGCCACGGACAGGTCGGGTAGGCGTGGCGCGAGGTCCGCGATGCCCTGCCGCCAGCCACGCCCACCTACTGTAATTCAGCGCTGGGACTCTGTGTGATTGACACACAGGTCCCAGCGCATCATGCACCGTTCATTTCTTCTAACGTGCACGCCGTTGCGTATAATGCTTGCAAGCGCTCGCTCCCGCTGCCGTCTTTCTACTCAGGACGCACTGCGCAGGCGCCCGGAGTAGAAAGACGGCTGGGGGAGCGAGTGCTCGCAAGCATTATACGCAACAGCGCGCACGTTAGAATCACATAGAGTCCCAGAGCTGAATTACAGTCGGTGGGCGTTGCTGGCAGCGGGGCATCGCGGACCTCGCGCCACGCCTACCCTACTGTCCGTGGCTTTCATAAAAAGCCTTTTTTTAGGGTAATAAATGGAACTATTAGAAAGGTTGTTAAACAAACCACCTGCACACAGTACACATGCTGTGTGCAGGTTATTGCAGTAAAAGTTCATGACAGTTGCGCTTTAAGGGGTTAAAGGCTCTTCCGTTTTTCATAGACTTCAATGTTAAATTTACTGTATCAGTTTTTTCTTCTGTTTTTTATTTTTTTATTTTATTTTTTTGACAGAAGAGAAAATACTGCATGTGCTGTTTTTTTTCTGCCATCCAAAAAACGGAAATGAGTGTAGACGGGTACAAACGGATGTAAACGGATTGTAAAAAAAAAAAAAAAAAAACATACATAAATGGGATTTTTTTTTATTTTTTTTAACCATTTTTAATAGAACTGGGATGAAAACAAATGGGGACAGATGGCTGTGTGGACGCACCCTTAGCAAGTACTGATCCATACTGCAGTCCTATAGAGGAAGAAGTCTTCCCTGTCCTTTAGTCTAAGGCAGTGTTTCCCAACGAGGGTGCCTCCAGCTGTTGCAGAGCTAAAACTCCCAACATGCCCGGACATACAGCAACTACCAGCATGCCCGGACATACTGCAGTCCTAGAGAGGAAGGAATTTTCCTTCACCTATATTCTAAGGCAGTGTTTCCCAACCAGGGTGCCTCCAGCTGTTGCAAAACTACAACTCCCAGCATGCCCGGACAGCCGAAGGCTGTCCGGGCATGCTGAGAGTTGTAGTTTTGCAACAGCTGGAGGCACCCTGGTTGGGAAACACTGGTCTAAGGATTGAAATGGATTAGATGTTCTAATAGATGTTCTATTAGATGTTCTATTAGTATTGAGTTGATTTTACCATTGTCTGCCGCCATTAATCCTATATACGTATCTCTCTCGCAGGCATAGAGAATCTTTTCCAGCTGCAGGATATAGAAAGCTTAATCATTAAGTTTTATAGAGAAAAGCTCAATGAAGAACCATCCAAATCCAGCGTGAACCGTCTGCTGGATGTCGTCCAATGGGATTACGCAAGTAACACCAGGTAAAGACTATGGTGCTTGGGACTGTAATAATTTAGTGCAGAGCTGAGCTCAATACTGGGAGGTTGGAAGAAATTGAATTAATACCTTAAGGACATCAGGATCAGTACAGGATAAATAATGTACACAGTGACCTCACCAGCAGAATAGTGAGTGCAGCTCTGGAGTATAATACAAGATATATAACTCGGGATCAGTACAGGATAAGTAATGTATGTACACAGTGACCTCACCAGCAGAATAGTGAATACAGCTCTGGAGTATAATACAGTATATAATCAGGATCAGTACAGGATAAGTAATGTAATGTATGTACACAGTGACCTCACCAGCAGAATAGTGAATACAGCTCTGGAGTAGAATACAGGATATAACTCAGGATCGGTACAGGATAAGTAATGTATGTACACAGTGATCTCACCAGCAGAATAGTGAGTACAGCTCTGGAGTATAATACAGGATATAATCAGGATCAGTACAGGATAAGTAATGTAATGTATGTACACAGTGACCTCACCAGCAGAATAGTGAGTACAGCTCTGGAGTATAATACAGGATAATTGTTATCTTCCTAATACAGCACAACACTTATTCAAGGGCTGTATGAGGTATTGCAGTTCTGTTCCATTGAAGTGAGTGGTGACTTTCTTGGTTGGCTCCATTGGGGGACACTGAGACCATGGGTATATACTGCTGCCACTAGGAGGTGCTCACACTAGGCAACAAAAAAGAACGTCGGCCCCTCCTGGCAGGATATACCCCGCCTACAGACTCTGAGCTATCAGTTTTAGCTTAGTGTCCGTAGGAGGCAGACACACGTCTGGAGTTCTCCAGACCTGGTCTTTTATTTTCTTATTTTTTTAGTTTAGGGACGTGGGTATGTAGATAATTTTTTCCTCGCTTTTATTTCTCTCTTTTTAGGTGGGGGTTCAGGAGCATGGTGCTACCTGTTCCCCCATATGCGAAGGGGCACAGGCATAGTACTGTCAACCCTTTCTCGCCACTGGCCAGCGCCTGGGGTTGCACCTTGGTTCCAGGTCCCCATACCTACCCTGCTCGTCTCGCTGTCTCAGCCCGGCATGATGCAGGTGTTTAATAGCTGGCTGAAAACTTCAGTAGGTAAGTTTTCCTGGGACATGGTGAGTGAGTATTTTTTCTAGGGACAGTTCCTGCTCAGCCTTCCTGTAGTCAGGGTCAGTCTCGGGGGCTAGCTTATTTCACCTGGGGCATTTTTCACAGCCCCGCAGTTCCACCCCCTGGCGGCTGCGCTGTACACACACGGCCGACAGTTTACTTTCACTTCGGCAGCCTCCACGTGTGAGGCGACCAGAGCGCCCCGGGGTTGCTTTTCCAAGTCTGCTGCGCTGCCCGCACACGGCTGGCAGTTTACTTCACTTCGGCCACCTTCCACATGAGGTGGCCGGAGCGCCGGGGGCCATTAATTCGCCTTTGAAGCGGCAGGTTCATCCTTGCTTCCTGCTTTCACTTCTGCTTGGGTGTCCAAAGCCCGTTCTGTCTGGGCTTCCCATCTCCGCCAGGGCTTTTTGTAAGAGCTCCTTATTACCACAGAACAAGTCTCGCCGTACAAATTCCCACAGGAAGTCAACTTCCTTTCAGCCCTTTCGGTCTTTTGGCTTGGGTCAGGCAGCCAGACCGGTGCCCTCACAGGATAGGTAGGCTCCTTCCTTCAAGGCTCGACCCTCCTGGAAGTCGAATACCCGTTCCGCACGTTTTGCGACCAAGTCTGGCAACCGTAAGCCTCCCTCTGTCTGAATGGACGCCCCCATCCGGAAATTATTTTCGGGTTGGAGTTCGTTTGTCCCTGTTCCGGGACATTTGGATTGCCCACGGTTTCTGACGGCTATCCCAAGAAGCGTTTTTCGGGGTTCTAATCAAACCTGTTCTTGGGACTCCAGTTTGACACAGCGGCCACGTGGGTTCAGCTCCCGCCAGACGAGCGCCATGCTCTGTCAACAGGAGTTAGTCTTCTCTGTCGTCCTGTTCCAGTTTCCATTAGTTTCTGCACGGAAGTCCTGGGTCGGATGGTGGCGGCCATGGAGGCCGTTCCTTTCACCCAGTTTCATTGTCGTTCTCTTCAACTTTCTCTTCTGTCCCGGCGGGACAAGTCTCCACTTTCCCTCGGTCGCAGGATTATTCCTGCCCCCCCCCCCCCAGGACTCGCCAGTCCCTCCTGTGGTGGCTTCGTCCTCCCAGGAAGCTCTTCTCCCCACCAATATCCTGGAACTTCGGGCAATTTACCTATGCCTTTGCCAGGGCCGTCCTGTTCGTGTCCAGTCGGACAACTCCACAGCTGTGGCATATGTCAATCGCCAGGGCGGCACTCTAAGCCCCGCAGCAGTGACCAAGGTCTCCAGGATTCTGCTCTGGGTGGAACTCAGAGTTCCCTCCATCTCGGTGATTCACATCCTGGAAGTGGACACTGGGAGGCAGACTTCCTCAGTAGCTCTTCTGCCGACCCCGGGGAGTGGTCTCTTTATCAAGATGTGTTTGCGGAGATCTGCAACCTCTGTGGCACTCCGGACGTGGACCTCTTCGTGTTTCGCCACAACCAGAAAGTTCCTTGCTTCGTCGCCAAGTCCCGAGATCCTCTGGCACTAGCCGTAGACTCACCAGTGATCCCCTGGTCACAATCCTTCTCCCCAGTTGTTTTCTCCCTTCCACGCCGCCCTTCCTTTTTGCAATCTGGGTTGGAACAACACTAGGCTTTCAGTTCCCTTAAGGGTCAGGTGTCTACTTTCTCCATTCTTTCAGCTCCCCCTGGCATCTGACCCTCACATCCGCACTTTTCTGCAGGGTGTAGTTTATGCGGCTCTGCCGTGCAGATCCCCTAATCTCCCATGGGATCTGAATCTGGTTTGTAGTGTTTTGCAGGGTGCTCCCTTTGAACCTCTTGGGACATTTCTCTTTGTGGCCTTTCCTGAAAGGTGGCCTTCCTCATTGCGGTCACTTCCATTAGGAGAGTTTCGGAGCTGACTGCTCTCTGCCGTTCCCCCTACTTTGTCTTGCACCACAGGACAAAATTGTTTTCTTTCTGGTCCCATCATTTTTGCCTATGGTGGTCTCTGCCTTTCATCTAAAAGAGGATATCGTCCTCCCGTCTTTTTGCCCAGCTCCAGCCCATCCCAGGGAACGGTTGCTTCATGGTCTTGACGTGGTACTGGCCCTTTGGATTTACCTTTTGGTCATTTCTTCCTTTCGCCAGTGTGACTTTCTTTGTACATACAGAGGATCGTTGTAAGGGATTTCCTGCTTTGAAGCAGGGCTGTGGAGTCGGTAGATAAATGTTCCGACTGCAGTTTTTTGTACTTCCGACTCAGACTCCCCGACTCCTCTGTATTAATATGCAAATCTATTTTACACAGTCTTGTAAGTTGTACGTACATGGCTTTATACAAACAAATAAGCTATATATCCCAGCACTAAACCTAGACATGATTTGTCCTATACAGAAAAACATGCACAGACATGTACTGAACACACACACTTACACACACACACAAAAACAGAGCCTACATTTTAGTACTCAGAGCATATAAACAATCTGCACTATACATGAACATTCATACATTCCTGCACCACACTTACAAACCTAGGATAGACAGTTTCTTCCATAAACATGTACACATGTCTTCCCTCATACAGACAAGCAGGGACAACTATGCAGTTCCTTCCAGAAACATGTACACATGTCTTCCCTCATACAGACAAGCAGGGACAGCTATGCAGTTCCTTCCAGAAACATGTACATATGTCTTCCCTCATACAGACAAGCAGGCATGCAGGTTTTAAAATAAATATAAACACTTACAGTTGAATCCAAGAAGCTGTTCCACCAAGTTCTTCTAAGCTCTTCTAGCAGAGAGAGGTAATTGGGCAGAAGCTGCTGCCTTCTCTTTTTTGTGTGCTGATCTGCTGCTGAAGATAGGACAGTGGGTGGATCCAGGAAGGGGCATTTATTATAAAACATGTTTTCCCTAGTAGAATCCCATAGTCATGTTTAAAGTTTAAGCTAACAATCTGAATTTACAAGTTTTTATAGCCTTAGCTGAATGGCAGCAGTTTTTCCAATGGTTTACAGCTTCAGTCTTGAGAACTATTGACCTTCCATTCCCTTCACTTATACAAGTGTCTTAGTCCTGCAAAAAACATATTTACTTAACCCCTTAACGACGCAGGACGTAAATGTACGTCCTGGTGAGGTGGTACTTAACGCACCAGGACGTACATTTACGTCCTAAGCATAACCGCAGGCATCGGAGCGATGCCCGGATCTCTGCTTTGATCTGCCTTCCCGCAGACCAGAGCAAAAGATCACCGATAACCATGATCAGTGCTATGTCCTATACATAGCACTGAACAGGATTAGCAATCGAATGATTGCTTTAAATAGTCCCCTATGGGAACTATTAAAGTGTAAAATGTGAAAAAAAACCTCCCCCAATAAAAACGTAAATTGCCCCATTTTCCCTATTTCACCCCCAAAAAGTGTTAAAAAAATATTTTATATACATATTTGGTATCGCCGCGTGCGTAAATATCTGAACTATTAAAATAAAATGTTAATGATACCATACGGTGAACAGCGTGAACATAAAAAAAAAAAGGCCAAAATAGCTGCTTTTTTATAACATTTTATTCCCAAAAAAATTAATAAAAAATTTATTAAACGTTTTATATGAGCAAATATGGTATCAATAAAAAGTACAGATCATGGTGCAAAAAATGAGCCCTCATACCGCCGCCTATACGGAAAAATGAAAAAGTTATAGGTCTTCAAAATAGCGGGATCTTAAATGTACTAATTTGGTTAAAAAGTTTATTTTTTTTTAAGCGCAACAGTAATAGAAAAGTATGTTATCATTGGTATCATTTTAATTGTATTGACCCAAAGAATAAAGAACACATGGTACTTTTCTGTAAATTGTACGGCGTGAAAACGAAACCTTCCAAAATTAGCAAAATTGCGGTTTTCTTTTTAATTTCCCCACACAAATAGTATTATTTTGGTTGCGCCATATATTTTATGGTAAAGTGAGTGATGACCTTACAACGGACAACTGGTCGCACAAAAAACAAGCCCTCATCCTAGTCTGTGGATGAAAATATAAGAGTTATGATTTTTTGAAGGCGAGGAGGAAAAATTGAAAACGTAAAAATAACATTTTCTGCGTCCTTAAGGCAAAAATGGGCTGAGTCCTTATCAGTGAGAGGCTAGGTTACCCATGGGTTCCCTGTAACAGCAGAACACAATACTATGGAAAGTATAAGTATTGCTGCTCCTAATTGTGCGTTGCGTGCCATATAATGAAGCACATGAAAACTTAACGTGTTCATTTTGCAGTTACGTGAGGCGCTGCATGCATTGGTCTTTATTCTTACAGTAGAGAAGTCATTAATGATCGCTTTTTGTGAATTGGGACATTTAAACTTGCTTTTTTTTTATTTTTTTATTATACCAATCTAAATTTAGTCGCAGTCGGTGCATTGTTTGCTGACTCCGACTCCAGGTACCCAAAATTTCGTCCGACTCCACAGCACTGCTTTGAAGGCAGCCATTTTGCGGTGGATCCGTTCTTCCATCTCTGAAGCTTACCGCTGCAAAGGGAAGACTCCGCCTTTCCGGGTTTCAGCTCATTCCACTCGTTCCGTCTGGGCCTCCTGGGTTCTCCGCAACAGGGCTTCGGCCTTGCAAGTCTGTAATGCGGCCAACTGGTTGTACTTGCATACTATTACTAAATTTTTGCAGGTGCACACCTTTGCATCCGCTGACGCTGGTTTGGGTCTCAAGGTGTTGCAGGCGGCTGTGATCCAGCCTTCCACCTGAGTTGCTTGGGTTCTCTCCCACCCGGGGACTGCTTTGGTACGTCCCACGGTCTCTGTGCCCCCCAATGGAGCCGACCGAGAAGAGTAGATTTTTATTCTTACCATAAAATCTCTTTCTCTGAAGATCCATTGGGGGACACGGCACCCCTGTCCTTATGTCCTTGGTTCAGTTGCCTGTCCGAGGGTTGGTTCGGTTATTTTTTTTGTCTGTGGTTTCCTCGTCCAGTTGCTGTTTTTTCTTTCCCTGTTGGTCCTCTCCTGCTTTGGGACTAAACTGATAGCTCAGAGTCTGTAGGCAGGGTATATCCTGCCATGAGGGGCCGACTTTCTTTTTTGTTGCCGAGTGGCAGCAGTATACACCCTGTGTCCCCCAATGTATCCTCCACGAAAGAGATTTTACAATAACCATAAAAATCTACTTTTTCAGGTGTAAATGGCACGAGGACAATGACATGTGGTACTGTGCGCTTGCAAGCTGCAAGAAAATCACGTAAGTTGTTTTAACTTTTTAAAGGGGTACTCCGGTGGAAAACTTTTTTTTTTTTTAATGAACTGGTGCCAGAAAGTTAAACTAATTTGTAAATTACTTCTTTAAAAAAAAATCTTTATCCTTCCAGTACTTATTAGCAGCTGTATGCTACAGAGGAAATTCTTCGCTTTTTGAATTTCTTTTTTGTCTTATCCACATTGCTCTCTTCTGACACCTCTGTCCGTGCCAGGAACTGTCCAGAGCAGCATAGGTTTGCTATGAGGATTTTCTCCTGCTCTGGACAGTTCCTGATACGGGCATCAGGTGTCAGCAGAGAGCACTGTGGACAAGACAAAAAAAAAGAAATTCAAAAAGAAAATTATTTCTTCTATAGCATACAGCTGCTGAAAAGTACTGGGAGGGTAAAGATTTTTTAATAGAAGTAATTTGCAAATTTTTCTGGCCAGTTGATTTAAAAAAAAAAAGTTTTCCACTGGAGTTCCCCTTTAATATTGATGGGTTGCTCGTAGTTCCATGCTATGGAGCCCATTGTTTGGAACATTATGCAGTCATTGTGGTAAACAAGCTGTATAGCAGACTTATCAGAAGTAATGGCTATTCATGGGCTCAGTGTTGCCCACCCTTTTAGAGTAGTGGTCTCAAACTGTGGCCCTCCAGATGTTGCAGAACTTCAACTCCCAGCATGCCCGGACAGCCAATGGCTGTTCGGGTATGCTGGGAGTTGAAGTTTTGCTACATCTGGAGGGCCACAGTTTGAGACCACTGCTTTAGAGTCTGATAGCCTCTGTATAAGGCTTATGCTGCAGATTCCATCCCTATTCTGTACATTAAAGGGGTACTCCACCCCTAGACATCTTATCCCCTGTCCAAAAGATAGGGAATAAGATGTCTGATCACAGGGGTCTGGCTGCTGGGGACCCGCGCGATGGCCACCGCCGCACCCCAGTCATCCGGTGCACGGAGCGAACTCTGCTCTGTGCCGGATGACGGGCGACCACAGCATTCACGCCCCCTCCCTTAGACATGAATGGAGGGGGCGTGGAGTGACTTCACAAACATGGAAGCTCCAAGCTTTCATGTTCAAAACGCTGCGGCACGGGCCCAGAGATCACGGGGGCCCCAGCGGCAAGAAAACCCGCAATCAGGCTTATTATCCTCTGGATAGGGGATAAGATGTCAAGAGTAGGGGTACCCCTTTAACCCCTTAAGGACCAATGCAAATAAACCAGTACGCCCCTGAAAGACCAGGCCTGTTTTTTCAAATCGGGGATGTCTGTCTTTATTAGAGAATAACTCTGGTAACGTTTTGCCAATCACGATAATTCTGACATTGTTTTTTTGTCACAAGTCGTCCTTCATGTACATAGTAAAAGTAAGACGATATCATTTGTAGTTTTTTTTTTACAATGCAAAAAATCATGACATTTTTACAAAAAATAAAAAAAAACATTTCTATTTTAACACTAATAGGTTGCATATATTTATACTTACTGACCAAATAGTTTATGAAACTTTCAGATGTTTACTTTATTTTGACATCATTTTTTTGTTTTTAATTAACATTTTAAATTAGTTAGAAGCCTAACAATTTAACTTGAAAATTTGAAAAGTACATCTTTTTTTGTGTGCTATGCAAGGTTTGCAGTAATTAAAAAGTAGTAGAACATAGGAACACCCCCCCCCAAATGCCCCTGTTTTAAAAACTAGACCCCTCAAGGTATTCGCTAGGGGGTACAGTGAGTATTTTAACACCATAGTTTTTTGGCAGGAATTATTACAAAGTCAGTGTTAAAAATTCGAAATTTGCAATTTTTCACAAATGCATCATTTGTGGGGCATATTTTTTGTACATCACTTCTGATATTGAAAGAAATGCACCCTATATTTTATTTAGCTGCTTGTCCCATGTTCGGAAATACCCCCGCTTTGGCCATATATGGTTCCTTGGCCGCGTGGTAGGACTCAGGAGAGGAGCGCCATTTGGCTTTCAGGGCAGAAAAGTACCCCCACCCCCACAAGTGACCCCATTTATATACCGCACCCCTACAAGTTATTGGCTGCACCAGGGACCACTCTGATTGGTCCTTGGTCGTCTGACAGTATAACGCGTCTGTCTGTGACAGTTAAGGCTCCTGATGGATATATCCGCCATGTTGTGGGAATAAGCACCCACTCATGGTGAATATATCCATCACTGCTGCGGTTGGGTAGCTCAGTGTGTCCGCTTATGACTGCTGGCGGGAAATCCGCCGCTATGAGTGGACACACAAAGCTACCCAGCTGCAGCAGGGAGCTCATTACCGTGACTGCTGCATAATGTGTAGGATCACATGGTGGACATCCGCAGCATATTACATGCGATCCTACACATTATGCATTTTTTTTTTATTAGATTCATTTAATAAATGAATTTTTAATATATATATATATATATATATATATATATATATATATATATTATATTATATTTTTTTTATTTTTATTTATTTTTATTTTTACACTTTTATTTTATTTATTTTTACACTTTTATTTTATTTATTTATTTTTACACTTTTTAATGATTTGGAATACTTAGTATTCCAAAGCATTGCAGTTATATGCTGCCTGCCAGTTTTCACTAGCAGGTAGCATATCAGGACGTGCCTCTGGCATGTCCTTTCAGGCAATACCCAGGGCAGACCTGAGGGTCTTTGTAGGACCCCCGGCTGCCCAGGTATGCAGCAGCACCCCGCGATGCTCCGGGGTGCTGCAGGAGAGACAGAGGGAGCCCCCTCCCTCTGTCAGAACTCCTTACAGTGCGTGGTCACTTCTGACCGCGGCTGTAAGGGTTAAACTGTCGGGAGTGAAGTGAACTTCACTCACGGCAGTGCGGCAGGTCCCGGCCAGCCGCGGCCACACACAGCACCCTGCGATCGCGATGCGAGGTGCTGCAGGAGTGACAGAGGGAGGGGGCTCCCTCTGTCATAACACTTACAGCCCACGGTCACTTCCGACCGCGGCTGTAAGGGTTAAAACTGCCGGGACCGAAGTTTACTTCGGTCCTGGCAGTGCAGCAGGGTCCCGGCTGTGTGATACAGCAGAGTCCCTGCCGCGATCTCGTGGGTGCACTGGGCAGCACCCACGAGAAGCATGGACTAGTATAGACGTCCAGGTGCGGGAACGGCCGCCAACCTGGACGTCTATACTCGTCGGTGGTCGTTATCGGGTTAAAGGGGTCAAAACTATAGCGTGTCAGCTATCTAATAAGCCAGTGTTTCCCAACCGGGGTACCTCCAGCTCTTCCAAAACTACAACTCCCAGCATGCCCGGACATCCAAAGGCTGTCTGGGCATGCTGGGAGTTGTAGTTTTGCAACAGCTGAAGGCGCCCTGGTTGGGAAACACTGTAACAAGCGCTTCCCTATGTATTCTCCTCTCCTCCCCTTTTAATGTCACAGGTTTAGGCTGCTGTCATTTGTTGCGTACTTTATGCCCAGAATTGTCATTTCTCTTTTGATGTTTACGCACTTGGATGTTTTTGTTTTGTAGTTACTGTATTAGCAGAGCTCTGGCCTCTGTGTATGACGTGACTCTTACAGCTGCTCACCTGCCCAACCTGCACCCGTATGACAACCAGAAATCTGACAACAGTAAAACGGTCATCCTCAATGCCAAGAGGTATCAGGTCTGTATTTTATTAGGCGGTCACTTTGTTATAGAGCTCCACTGCCAGATTGGGATGCGGAGAATAATCGAAAAGCAACGTGTTAAAATAACCAATCTTTTATTGTAAAGTATTGAGCAGGGTTTCTACATATTCATCAATGTAATCCTGATTATGGTAACCATATACTAGTCTGATACAGTGATCTCTAATGGGTATGCAGGATCAGTGACATCACTGAGAATACAGCCTATCCATTCACTAGAAATCAGCGGTGACATCACTGAGAATACAGCATATCCAATCACTAGAGATCAGCGGTGACATCACTGAGAATACAGCCTATCCATTCACTAGAAATCAGCGGTGACATCACTGAGAATACAGCATATCCAATCACTAGAGATCAGCGGTGACATCACTGAGAATACAGCATATCCAATCACTAGAGATCAGCGGTGACATCACTGAGAATACAGCCTATCCATTCACTAGAGATCAGAGGTGACATCACTAAGAATACAGCCTATCCATTCACTAGAGATCAGCGGTGACATCACTGAGAATACAGCCTATCCATCAATAGAGATCAGCGGTGACATCACTGAGAATACAGCCTATCCATTCACTAGAGATAAGCAGTGACATCACTGAGAATACAGCCTATCCTTCACTAGAGATCAGCTGTGACATCACTGAGAATACAGTCTATCCATTCACTAGAGATCAGCGGTGACATCACTGAGAATATACAGCCTATCCCTTCACTAGAGATCAGCAGTGACCTCACTGAGAATACAGCCAATCCATCACTAGAGATCAGCAGTGACATCACTGAGCATACAGCCTATCCATTCACTAGAGATCAGCGGTGACATCACTGAGCATACAGCCTATCCATTCACTAGAGATCAGCGGTGACATCACTGAGAATACAGCCTATCCATCACTAGAGATCAGCGGTGACATCACTAAGAATACAGCCTATCCATTCACTAGAGATCAGCAGTGACATCACTGAGAATACAGCCTTTCTCTATCGCTCCATTGGGGGACACAGACCATGGGGTATATGCTGCTGTCTCTAGGAGGCTTGACACTATGGCAACAAGAAAAGTCAGCTCCTCCCAACAGGGTACACCCGCCCACAGGCACCTGAGGAATCAGTTTTAGCTTAGTGTCTAAGGAGGTTGACATGGTCTGGAGTTCTCTCCAGACCAGGTCTTATGTTTTATTATTTTCCTAGTTAGGGACGTGTTAGTTTTTCAGTTTTCTTTCCTGTTTTCAGGTGGGGACTCAGGAACATTCATCCCAAATGGAGTCTCTCCTTTCAGTGCTGGCGTCCCTGGTTCATGGGGAATTTTCGTTCCTCAATGGACATCAAGGATGCCTACCTCCACATCTCATTGTTTCCCGGTCATCAGCGGTACCTCCGCTTTGCAGTTCCGGACGGTAATTTTCTTTTGTGGCTCTCCATTTCGGTCTGACCACTTCTCCGCGGACCTTTACCAAAGTCCTGGCGCCTGTGATAGCCCTTTTACGGACAACAATTGTTTCCGTGATTCCTTACTTGGACGACCTCCTGATCAGAGCTCCAGCCTGGGCCCAGATCCTGGAGAGTCTTAGTCTCAACCTCCAGACCTTGTCTCACTTCGGTTGGATGGTCAGTCGGGACAAGTCCAACCGCTCTCCTGGAGCTCCAGTTTCCATTTGCTTTTGCATTGGATGTCCTGGGTCGGTTAGCTGCGGCCGTGGAGGCCGTGCCATTTGCCCAGTTTCATCACCAACCTCTTCAACTGGTGATTCTCTTCCGGTGGGATAGGTCTCCATTGTCTCTCGACCGCAAGATCGTTCTCTCTCAACAGTCTCTCTCTCAACAGCGTACCTTCCTGCCCCTCCCTGCCAGTCTGTCGGGCTGGGGAGGTGTTTTCAAGAACCGGTTGGTCTGTGGCCTTGGTCCCCCGAGAAGCCCTTTTCCCCTTCAACATGTTGTGGGCATAGGGCAATTCTTTCGTTGCTTGCTTCTTGGGAAATTCCCTTCTGGGCGGATCTCAGGTTTCCGGCCATCTCGGCGATCTTCGTTCTGGGCTTCTCTGGGATGTGGTCTTTCTCAGCCGGTCCTCAGCCGTCCAAGGCGAATGCTCCATACATCCGTTGGTGTTTGCAGTGATCTGTAACCTCTGTGGCGCTCCAGGCGTGGACCTCTGCACGTCCTGCCACAACCAAAGCGTTCCTCTCTCTTGGTCGGGCTTTGCCCTACCCTTATCTGTTTATTGGTCGGGCTTTGCCCTACCTTATCTGTTTCTTCCCCTTCCTCACTTTACGGGGTCCTGAGGAAACTCATAGCAGAGGGCGTTCCCGCCATTCTAGTGGCCCAGACTGGTCCCGGCGGGCGTGGTACGTCGTCATAGTCAGGCTCCTGAACGACTTACCGCTGCGCCTTCCCTATCGTCCAGACCTCCTATATCAGGTCTCCTGTGCCACCCCTATTTACCGTCTCTGCTTTTGACGGCGTGGCGGTTGAGACGGCGGTTCTGAGGACCCGCGGTTTCTCTTTCAAAGTGGTTCGCACCATGCTGAAGGCTCACAAGCCTTCATCTGCAAAGATTTACCACCATACCTGGCGGTCTTATTTCTGTTGGTGTGAAACTCAGCCTTTTTTTCTCCAGTCGTGGTTGGCTTTCAGCTCCCTTAGGGGTCAAAGGTTCGGCCGTTTCCATTCTTTTTCAATGTCCTCTGGCGTTCAATTATAATGTCCGAATCTAGTTCAGGGAGTGGCACAATCTGCCCCTCCTTATCAGCCCTCTTTTTTCCCTTGGGACCTGCACTTGGTCTTAGATGCCCTGCAAGGCCCCCCTTTGAACCTCTCAGGGACATTCTCTTCGCCTCCTTCCCTGGAAGGTGGCGTTCCTTATTGCTCTTCCCTCTGTTAGGAGGGTTTCAGAGCTGGCAGCTCTCTTCTGCCATTCTCCCTTCCTGGTTGTATACCAGGACAAGTTGTTTTGCTTTCCGTTCAGGTCCGTCCTTCGTACGGTTTTTGGCTTTTTCATCTCAATGAGAACATCGTCCAGCCGTCCTTTTGTCCGGCCCCTTCTCATCCCTGGAAGCATTTGTTCCACAACCTGTTGTGGTCGTCGGACAGGACAACCATTTCGGGAGCTTACCGCGGCAAGGGAAAGATCCCACCCTTCATAGTTTTGGCTCATTCCACCCATTTTTCGGGGCATCCTGGGCCCTCTGCTACGTGGCTTTGGCCTTGCAGTTCTGTACGGCGTCCGCATGGTCGTCTTTACACTCTTTCTCAAGGTGCTACCAGATTCATACCTTCACATCAGCTGATGCTACTCTGGGCCGTAAGACGTTGCAGGCGGCGGTGGTCCAACCGTCCACCAGTCTGATTCCTTACCCACCCAAGGGACGGCTTTGGTACGTCCCATGGTCTGTGTCCCCCAATGGAGCCGATAGAGAAAAGGAGATTTTTATGCTTACTGTAAAATCTTTCTCGAAGGATCCATTGGGGGACACAGCTCCCACCCTTCTTTTTGGTGTTCCTATTTCAGTTATCTGTCCGAGGGTGTGTTCAGTTACTTTTTTCTTCTGGTTGCTCGGACAGTTTGTGGTTTTTCTCTTGACCTGTCGGTCTTCTCCTATTGCTCTGGGACTAAAACTGATTACCTCAGGTGCCTGTGGACGGGTATACCCTGCTGGGAGGAGCAGACTTTTCTTGTTGCTATTGTGTCAAGCCTCCTAGAGACAGCAGCATATACCCCATGGTCTGTATCCCCCAATGGATCCTTCGAGAAGGAGATTTTACAGTAAGCATAAAAATCTCCTTATCCCTTCACTAGAGATCAGCGGTGACATCACTGAGAATACAGCCAATCCATTCACTAGAGATCAGCGGTGACATCACTGAGAATACAGCCTATCCATCACTAGAGATCAGCGGTGACATCACTGAGAATACAGCCAATCCATTCACTAGAGATCAGCGGTGACATCACTGAGAATACAGCCTATCCATCACTAGAGATCAGCGGTGACATCACTGAGAATACAGCCTATCCATTCACTAGAGATCAGCGGTGACATCACTGAGAATACAGCCTATCCATCACTAGAGATCAGCGGTGACATCACTGAGAATACAGCCTATCCATCACTAGAGATCAGCGGTGACATCACTGAGAATACAGCCTATCCATCACTAGAGATCAGCG
Source organism: Hyla sarda (assembly GCF_029499605.1). Lineage (NCBI taxonomy): Eukaryota > Metazoa > Chordata > Amphibia > Anura > Hylidae > Hyla > Hyla sarda. The sequence goes on from NC_079190.1 coordinate 504,297,620, forward strand.
GTGACATCACTGAGAATACAGCCTATCCATCACTAGAGATCAGCGGTGACATCACTGAGAATACAGCCTATCCATCACTAGAGATCAGCGGTGACATCACTGAGAATACAGCCTATCCATTTACTAGAGATCAGCAGTGACATCACTGAGATTACAGCCTATCCATTCACTAGAGATCAGCGGTGACATCACTGAGAATACAGACTTTACTAATAAATGTCTCCTTTTATATTTGATTTTCTTTAGAAGAAAAACTTTAATCGTCCGTATCTTGCTGAAAACGGTAGCGCTGCGGGTGCTGCAGGGGGTGAGTATTGTAGATTCTACGTTTTTCCTAAATAGGATTTGACTGGCTCCTGTTACGTAACCAACATGTTAGGCTGAGCTGTAACCTGCCTCTGGTTATGTTACAGGGGAATGTTCTCTGGGAATGAGGGGAGTGAACTACAACCTCAGCAGCACCAGCCGGGCCCAGGGACGAGGAATCCTGCGCCTGTTAGCGGAAATGCCTGCCCCTTCCCCCTCCTCCGGATGAACCCTCCCCCATAGGGGGCCACCTTTTTTTCGAGATTTCAGGTCTTCGGTTTTTCACCCTATTTTGCAGAATATTTTGGAACCTCCATGCAATTCTGTGTTCTGTGTATTGGCCACCAAGTTTGGGGTCCACTTTATTTTATTCAGACATTGCTGTACATTATGACTCTTCACTTTTTTTGTTTCGCTTTTGTCATGTTTAATAAAAGAAACAATGTAAAATGCTACATTGGGCTTAAGGGTCCGTCCACCCCCTACCTCCGGCACCATGATGCAAACCAGTATTATGTATAATTTTGATTAAGATATCCTTCTGTTTTTTTGTACGCAGCACTTGTGCAGACTCGGATTGTACAGTCCTGTGACCCCCATGTCGGTAGATTGTCTAAAAGAGGTGCTGAAATGACTGAAATTGAGTGCAGCTAGGTGATCCGTCCACCGCCCAGCTCTGGTGCCATTACACAAAACACTGTTACATATCTTGGTTAAAAATAAATAAAAAATGATCCTATCGTTTTTGTGTATGCAGCACCTGTGCAGACTCGGATTATACAGTCCTGTGAAACCCAAAACTCTTATGTTGGTAGATTGTCTAGAAGAGGGGCTGAAATGACTGAACATGATGCAGGATCTGACTACAAAGGGTTTGTTTGTAGCCTGGTAACCTGGGTGCCTCCAGCTGTTGCAAAACTACAGCTCCTAGCATGCGTGGGCTACTCTGTATAATGTATCAGTTCATGTAACAGATAACTTCTGTGTACTTTGTCTCCCTCTGCTGTCTAAATTTATAATGGCAATGTGTTTAAATTTTTAAAGGGAAGTTCACACACCATAGAACATGATTGTTTATTACAATATGCCAGTGTTTTCCAACCAGAGGGCCTCCAGCTGTTGCAAAACTACAACTCCCAGCATGCCCGGACAGCCGTTGGCTGTCCGGGCATGCTGGGAGTTGTAGTTTTGCAACAGCTGGGGGCATTCTGGTTGGGAAGCGCTGGCATATCTTTGCTGTCTGTGCATGCTGGGAGTTGTAGTTTTGCAACAGCTGTAAACATAATGTCCTATGGTGTGTAAAATTCCCCATAACATTGAAATAAATTGCATATAAAATTGAAATAAATTGCAATTCTACAATTAGACAGATGAGGGAGACAGAGTACTCAGGAATTACACTTCACATGAACTGATCCCTTATACACAATAGCTGTTGGCTGTCTGGACATGGGTGTTATTGGTTTTGCAACAGCTGGAGGCACCCTGGTTGGCAAACACTGCTGTAATCATATGCAAGCATAGGGGCTGTATACACAACATGGTAGGGTTATTTTTTTTGATAGGTCTGGGTCTGAATGCTCCAACCCCCCCCTTAAGTTTTAGATGGTTTGGAGCAATAATAATGGTGGACAATAGTCTTTAACCACTTAGCTGCTGATTCAGATGCTGCTTTCGGATGGTGTAATGTCAAGTCGGTAGAGGACTATGGCTCCCGTTGTGGTGTTTTTTTTTGTTTTTTTGTTTTGTTTGCTTTTTGGTAAGTAAATACTTATAGAGCCAAGACCCGTAAGTTTTGAGTTGTCTTCTATTGATGGGCGCTGGTATATCAGAGACTTCTGTATGAAGATTACTTTACTTATTTAAGATATTGGGCATCCTCAATGCAGAATCCAGAACAGGTTACATAATATAATATATAAAAAAAATGTATCTATATCTATCTATCTATCTATCTATCTCATATCTATCTATCTGTATCAAACTGTATAAAAAAAATATATATAGATATATAGATAGATATATAATCAAACCCACCATTATTTTGTATAATCTCATATATATATGATTATACACAATAATGGTGGGTTTGATTATAAATATATATATATATATATATATATATATATAAATAAATAAAATTATACATACAGTGGTCCCTCAACATACAATGGTAAGTCGTTCCCAATGAACCATCGTATGTTGAGGGATCCGTGCAATGTAAAGTATAGGGAGTTGTACTCACCTGTCCCCGCCGCTCCGGACCGTCACCGCTGCCCTGGATGTCGCCCTCCATCGCTGTCGCCGCATCCCCATTGTGTCCCCGACGCACCGGACGTCTGTTTCCCCGGGTACGTCGCTCTCACGTCGCCGCCATCACGTCGCTACGCACGCCGCTCCTATTGGATGACGGGACGGTGTGCACGGTGACGTAATGACGACGGAGAGCGCCGGCAACAGGTAAGTGATCATCAGCGGACCACACAGGGCACCGTAAACGGCTATCCATTGGCAGCTGAAGCAGTCTGCGCTGCCGGATAGCCGTTTATGCGAAGGCCCCGACATACAATAGCATCGGATGTTGATGCTGCCTCTGAGAGACCATCGTATGTTGAAATTATCGTAGGTCGGGGGGGTCACTGTATAATGTGTTTTTTTTTGTTAAAATGTATACAGTATGTATGTGTGTGTGTATATATGCTGTATCTTGTACAGTGACCCCTCGACCTACGATGGCCCCGACATACGATAATTTCACTCTCAGAGGCCATCGCATGTTGACTGCATATGATGCTTTTGTATGTCGGGGCCATCGCATAAACAGCTATCCAGCAGCTCTGACTGCTTCAGCTGCCACCGGATAGCCGTTAACGGTGCCCCGTGAGCTCCGGTGATGGTCTCCTACCTGTGCTCGGGCTCCGGCACGTCCTCTTCGGGATCACCTCCATCGTCGGTGCTCTCCATCGTCTTCATCACGTCGCTGCACACGCCGTCCCGTCATCCAATAGGAGCGGCGTGCGTAACAACGTGATGGCGGCGACGAAGAGCGCGGATGTCGGGGAAGCAGAGGCCTTGCCGGAGCGTCGGGGACACCCCAGGGTTGCGGCGACAACGATGGACGGCGACATCCCAGGCAGCGGTGACGGTGGCGGGGACAGGTGAGTACAATTTCCTCTAACAGTGGTCTTCAACCTGCGGACCTCCAGATGTTGCAAAACTACAACACCCAGCATGCCCGGACAGCCGTTGGCTGTTCGGGCATGCTGGGTGTTGTAGTTTTGCAACATCTGGAGGTCCGCAGGTTGTAGACCACTGTCCTATACTTTACATTGCACGGATCCCTCAACATACAATGGTTTCAACGAACGATGGTCCATTTGGAACGGATTACCATCGTATGTTGAGGGACCACTGTAATACCTTTTTTATTGGACTAACAATTTTGTAAGGACTTGCTTTGGACTTGATAAAGGGAGGAATCCCGAAAGCTTCTCTACAAAATTCTGTTAATCCAATAAAAGAGGTATTACTAGATACTGCAAAAATTTTTGATTTGCATCTATATAGATAGATAGATAGATAGGTGCGGTGGGGGTGGGGTATTATCGGCAAGGTAATTAATATATATTATATAATTTTTTATTTTATGTAACCTGTTCTGGATTCTGCATTGAGGTCCCACATCTTCATGTTACGTCTCTGTCCACAGAATTTGTATTACTCCCCACAGACCCCATAGTTGTACATCAGGGGCCACATTAACTATATGGTATGTTACACTGTAGTGAATCAAAATAAAAGGGGCAAAAGAAATGGCCAGGAGAGCAGACTCTGCAAGAGAGGATGCCCAATATCTTAAATAATGGAAACAATCTTCATACAAAAGTTTCTGATATACCAGCGCCCATCAATAGGAGGCAACTCAAAACTTACGGGTCTGGCACGTTGACCTACAGTCTAAGGCAGTGTTTCCCGACCAGGATGCCTCCAGCTGTTGCAAAACTGCAACTCCGGGTATGCTGGGAGTTTCAGTTTTGCAACAGCTGAAGGCACCCTGGTTCAGAACCACTTTTGGAGTTGCTCACAAAGGGCCTCCCTTGCTTTTTACCAACCCAGTGCATCACATGGTCAGCCGTTCATTTGAATGTAGGGAAAAATACCGCCAGATGCGACTTCTCACTGGAGCCAAGTGCTCCGCTGGTTGCCATAAGGTGAGGTTGTGGCTTTATTTAAATATATCCCCAGATAGAAGACCTTCTTGTACGGTTCATGTGTTAGTCGACCACACGGCTATTTCGAGCACTTATGTGCGTTTCATCTCTTATTACCCGGTAGATAAATTATTTTGCAAGAACAAAATTTTAGTTTAAATCTACTTAAAATTTGAGAAATGTTTGTATACATATTCTGCGCCAGTTTTGTGTTCCTTTCCTCTACATCGAGAGCGGTGTTTGTAATTCTGCTGGTTGTCCTTGGAAACGGACAGCGGTTATGTGTCAGTTCAGCATTATTGGGCACTGTCACTTTAAGGAGAAAAAGACCTGTCACGTCCTAGTGACATGTCCTTAATATTCACTAGGAGCCAGGAGACAAGCGCCTACTCTCCGGATGTGAGCAGTCAGATCCAGACCTATCAAAACTTGACGTGTCTCTAGGCCAGGGTTTCACAATTAGGGTGCCTCCAGCTGTTAAAAAAAACTACAACTTCCTGCAAAGTACCCCGTCATGCCCCCTCCCATAGACTTGCATTGAGGGGGCGGGGCTATGACGTCACGAGCTCCCGGCTCCAATGTTCGCTGCTCAGTGTTTGGAACAAACTGTTCTGGAGTACCCCTTTAAAAAGCTTTAGATGTGAGTGGAGAAGATACTCTGCCCCGTAGTAATGTTGATAATCTGTAAGATATTAGAAAAGGGATTTGTAAAATGACTGTGACATTGTCAGCTGTTTTATTTTTATTTTTTTCACTGTTCTATGTTTTGAGAAATAAAGGATATAATTTCCTTTCTTGCTTCTGCTGTTCAGTTTGTTTTCTAAGGGTCATGAAAAATGAAAGGTCAGTATAGAGGAAATATCATTACTTACCTGTCATATCATAGGGGGAAAAATAATAATGCTTCTATAGGTTACTCCCCAGATCATGCAGATTCCTTACATGTTTTATTTATTTTTTTTAATGTGTGTTTAGCTTCTGTATTTGGCCCACACATCCCTCTGCTCTGCTGTTTACTCATTCTGACATTCACTGCTCAGGAAGGGGTGTGTCTGAGGCAAGCACTAAGCCCACCCTCCCTCACCATGCATTCACTTCCTCCCTGAGTCTGCTGTGCAGTGTCTTTTCATCCAATCACTGCAGGCTCTAGAAGCCCCTCCTCTCTGTTTTCATGCTGCAGTTTGATAGGACAGGAGTGAGCACAGAGGAATACTAGTCCCGCCCTCACTTCCAGGACTTTCTCCCTGTCTGTGCTTCACCTGGGACAAAGATGATGCTGCAGCCGGGCAGGATTATGTTCTGGATGTTATGGGGACCCCTAGTGGTCTTTTATTTTAATTATTATAAACCATGATTTCTATAAAAAGGAGAACATTTCTTATGAAGTACGTTTAGAAAGGTTAATGGATTTGTGTTTTTTTTTGTTTTGTTTTTCGTAAATTTGGTGCAATTCTTTGGTGCAGTGTCTTTTTGCGTCAAAGTTCTCTCCACTGTCAGTCTGGCAGATTCTCTCCACTGTCGTTTTTAAACTTGCTCAAAATCACACTGTCCTGTGTGTGATTTTTTTTTTCCTTTGGTCAGTAATTCATCATTTGCGCCCATCGATCTTTGGCACAGTTGCACCTTTTGCAGGTTTTTTTGTGGAGCAATTCACCGCCAAAAAATTTTGCACATGGAAAACACATAGCAATGTCAGAAAATGTAAAGGCTTCAAAATACATTATACGGTACCTTTCATCAAAAAAACTTTTGATATATTATAGATTAATGTATGCAGAATAACTTTTTCCGATTGCGTGTTATTAAAAAAAATATGCTTCTTTCTATTTAATTTTCCACTTTGAAAAATATGACCATTAGAGGTCTCCCTACCAGCCCTGGCCGCAAGCCTTTTATTTTTATTTTTTCCTATAGATTTCAGATTCATGCTTCAGTCCTAGATATCAGACTGCAGCCGGGACACAGACAAGCTCAGCACTGCTCCCTGTCTGTCAATCAGACAGGCAGGAGCCTACACTGTGCTCATAGCACAGCAGGGCATACTCCTGACTCTGCCTTACTGCAGGCCCTCATTCATTTTACTATCTGAGCTCCGATCTTTCTTCTCTCTGCATGTGCAGTTGTAAACAGAGAAGGTTCAGAGCTGGCTGCTGTGTTCACAGCCTCTATGTTGGGCTCCCTTCCTCCCTCGCACTAGGACAGTTGAATGAGCAGCAAAGAAGACAATAGATCAGATAGAAAGGGGGTTTTGAATGAAAAGAAACACAGGGATAGTGTCAGTGAGAGTCAGGGACGGGGGAGGGGGGGATTAGGGAGAGTTTAGATCATGATAGGTACTCTTTAACCCCTTAAGGACCAACGGTGTGGGAATTTCTGGGACTGGACCAGGATGACTGCTGCTATCCTGAGACCACCCCACTCCTATGTCGGCAATTGCCGATGAATTTGCACCAGCTATTTGTGGTGATGCCAGGTCATACGGGTCTCCGGTGACCTGGACAATAAGGGGGATCGGGGTTATCCAAGACAACCACGATCTCCCTGAAGGGATGATGAGGTGGCAGGGGTGCCACCCCTCCTATCCCTGCTATTGATCGGCAAGAAGCAACCAACCAGTAGCAGATCATGGGGGGAGGGGGGGGGGGGGTTAAAGTTTGGTTCCCCGTTCTGCCCACCCACAATAGTCTGGGCAGAACGGGGGAACCGACAGTGATCGGCGCCGGAGGTCCACTTACCATTGGCGGCAGAGAACGGCGATGCAGCTCCCTGGTGTGGCGATCCTATGGAAGCCGGTGAGTAGTTGCCTAGCAACATCTGGAGGGCTACAGTTTTGAGACGACTATACAGTGGTCTCTAAACTAGCCCTCCAGATTTGCAAAACTACAACTCCCAGCATGCCCAGACAGCTGTTTGGGCATGCAGGGATTGTAGTTTTGCAACATCTGGAGGGCCACAGTCTGGAGATCACTGTGCAGTGGTCTCTAAACTGTGGCCCTTCAGATCTTGCAAAACTACAACTCCCAGCATGCCCAAACAGCTGTCTTGGCATGCTGGGAGTTGTAGTTGCGTATCTCCAGCTGTTGCATACCTACATCTCCCAGCATTCCCTTTGGCGATCAGTATATGCTGGGAGTTGTAGTTTTGCAACAGCTGGAGGCACACTGGTTGTAAAATACTGAGTTAGGTTCTGTTATCTAACTGAAGGTTTTCCAACCAGCGTGACTCCAGCTGTTGCAAAAGTACAACTCCCAGCATGCACGGTCTGTCAGTGCATGCTGGGAGTTGTAATTTTGAAACAGCTGGAGGTTTGCGCCCCCCCCTCCCCCATTTGACTGTACAGGGTACATTCACACGGGCAGGTTTACAGTGAGTTTGCTGCTTCAAGTTTGAACTGTGGCAAATTTTCCTTCGCAGCTCAAACTCCTAGCGGGAAACTCGCCATAACCCCCCCGCTCATTTGAATGTACCCTAAAAACACGACGCTACATTATATATACACACCCCCTTACACTGTCTCCCCTTCCCCCTCCCCAATAAAAATGAAAACGTATCGTACAGCAGTGTTTCTAAAACTGAGCCCCCAGCTGTTGCAAAACAACTCCCACCATTTCCGGATAGCCACTGAGTGTCCAGGCATGCTGGGAGTTTAGCAACAGCTGGAGGCACCCTGTTTGGGAATTACTGGCGTAGAATACCCCTATGCAATCCCTTAACCACTTAAGGACATAGGACGTTCTCGAACGTCCCCACTACCTGGGCTTTAATGGCCAAGGACGTTAGAGAACGTCCTGTTGTATTTCCGGTCTCTGCCGCTCGCCGGGCAGAGATCGGAACTGGATGCCTGCTGAAATCCTTCTGCAGGCATCCAGGGCAAACGCTGAGGGGGGCCATGTAGGGAAATCGCCCTTGCAATCTGCGGCGTTACCGGGCTGATCGGGTCTCTGGGACCGGTAATTTCGCATGATCCCGGCTTTCACAGACAGCCAGGACCATGCTGAAGACTACCCTAACCGACCAATCGCGTGGGGGGGGGGGGGGTTGCGGTTACTTCCTCCCGCCCTGCCCGGCCCCTTGAAGTCCGGAGAGGACGGGAGGAAGACCGGAGGACGCGGCGGGGGACGGTGGAGTGCTGGGGCCCGTGCCCGGTACTTACCTCGTCCCTGAAGACCCGAATCCCGTAAAGCGACATGCATTGCTGTAATGGGACCCTGTAAACTACAACTCCCAGCATGCCCAGACAGCCCTTGGCGTCTGGGCATGCTGGGAGTTGCAGTTTTGCAACATCTGGAGGTCCACAGTTTGGAGACCACTGTGCCCTTCCAGATGTTGCAAAACTACACATCCTCAGCATGCCCTTACTGTCCAGGCATGCTGGGAGTTGTAGTTCTGTAACATCTGGCCCTTCAGATGTTGCAGAACTACAACTCCCAGCATGCCTGGACAGTTTTGGCATACTGGAAGTTGTAGTTTTGCAACATCTGGAAGGGCACAGATTGGGAACCACTGTATTAGTGGTCTGCAAACTGTAGTCCTCCAGATGTTGCAAAACTACAACTCCAAGCATGCTGGGAGTTGTAGTTCGGCAACATCTGGCTCTAAAGATGTTGCCGAACTACTACTCCCAGCATGCCTGAGAATGCTGAGAGTTGTGGTTTTGCAACAACTGAAGGCATACTGGTTGGGAAACATTGTCTGTTTCCTAACTCAGTGTTTCCCAACCCGTGTGCCTCCAGCTGTTGCAAAACTATAACTACCAGCATGCACTGATAAACTGCATGCTGGGAGTTGTAGTTTTGCAACAGCTGGAGGTGTCCCCCCCCCCCCCCCCTGTGAATGGTACAGGGTACATTTACATGGGCAGGGGGCTTACAGTGAGTATCAGGCTGCAAGTTTGCGATGCAGCAAATTTTGCGCGGCAGCTCAAACTCGCAGCGGGAAACTCGCTGTAATCCCCCACTCGTGTGACTGTACCCTAAAAACACTACACTACCACAAAATAAAAAGTAAAAAACACTACATATACACATACCCCTACACAGCCCCCCTCCCCAATAAAAATGAAAAACGTCTGGTACTCCTCTGTTTCCAAAATGGAGCCTCCAGCTGTTGCAAAACAACAACTCCCAGTATTGCCGGACAGCCGTTGACTGTCCAAGCATGCTGGGAGTTTTGCAACAGCTGGAGGCACCCTGCTTGGAAATCACTGGCGTAGAATACCCCTATGTCCACTCCTATGCAAATCCCTTATTGAGGCCTCAAATGCGCATGGCGCTCTCACTTTGGATCCCTGTATTTCAGGGCAACAGTTTAGGGCCACATATGGGGTATCGCCGTACTCGGGAGAAATTGCCTAACAAATTTTGGGGGGCTTTTTCTCCTTTAACCCCTTATGAAAAGGTGAAGTTGGGGTCTACACCAGCATGTTAGTGTAAAAAATTTTTTTTTACACTAACACGCTGGTGTTGCCCTATACTGTTCATTTTGACAAGAGGTAAAAGGGAAAAAAGCCCCCCAAAATTTGTAATGCAACTTCTCCCGACTACAAAGATAGGCCCAGAAGGGAGAGTGCACCATGTACATTTGAGGTGATTTGCACAGGGGTGGCTGATTGTTACAGCGGTTTTGACAAACGCAAAAAAAAAAACAAAGAACTACATGAGACCCCATTTTGGAAACTACACCCCTCACGCAATGTAATGAGGGGTGCAGTGAGAATTTACACCCCACTGGTGTCTGACAGATCTTTGGAACAGTGGGCTGTGCAAATTAAACATTTTGTACAGCCCACTGTTCCAAAGATCTGACAGACACCAGTGGGGGGTAAATGCTCACTGTACCCCTTGTTACGTTCCTCAAGGGGTCTAGTTTCCAAAATGGTATGCCATGTGGGGGTTATTTTGCTGTCCTGGCACCATAGGGGCTTCCTAAATGCAACATGCCCCCCGAGCAAAATTTGCTCTCCAAAAGCCAAATATGACTCCTTCTCTTCTGAGCATTGTAGTTCGCCCGTAGTGCACTTCAGGTCCACTGATGGGGTAGCTTCATACTCAGCAGAAAAGACCCCCCAAAATTTGTAACCCCATCTCTTCTGAGTATGAAGGTACCCCATAAGTGGACCTGAAGTGCACTACGGGCGAACTACAATGCTCAGAAGAGGAGTCAAATTTGGCTTTTGGAGAGCAAATTTTGCATGGGGGGCATGTTGCATTTAGGAAGCCCCTATGGTCACACAACAGCAAAAAAAAAAACCTCACATGGCATACCATTTTGGAAACTAGACTCCTTGAGGAACGAAACAAGGAATAAAGTGAGCCTTAATACCCTGTGTTTCCCCCCAAATTTCAGATTTTTGCAAGGGTTAATAGCAGAAAAGACCCCCCAAAATTTGTAACCCCATCTCTTCTATTAACCCTTGCAAAAATCTGAAATTTGGGGGAAACACAGGGTATTAAGGCTCACTTTATTCCTTGTTTCGTTCCTCAAGGAGTCTAGTTTCCAAAATGGTATGCCATGTGAGGGTTTTTTTTTTGCTGTTGTGTGACCATAGGGGCTTCCTAAATGCAACATGCCCCCCATGCAAAATTTGCTCTCCAAAAGCCAAATTTGACTCCTCTTCTGAGCATTGTAGTTCGCCCGTAGTGCACTTCAGGTCCACTTATGGGGTACCTTCATACTCAGAAGAGATGGGGTTACAAATTTTGGGGGGTATTTTCTGCTATTAACCCTTGCAAAAATGTGAAATTTGGGGGGAAACACACATTTTAGTGAAAAAAAATATATATTTTTTTACATATGCAAAAGTCGTGAAACACCTGTGGGGTATTAAGGTTCACTTTACCCCTTGTTACGTTCCCCAAGGGGTCTAGTTTCTAAAATGGTATGCCATGTGGGGATTTTTTTGCTGTTCTGGTACCATAGGGGCTTCCTAAATGCAACATGCCCCCCAAAAACCATTTCAGAAAAACGTACTCTCCAAAATCCCCTTGTCGCTCCTTCCCTTCTGAGCCCTCTACTGCGCCCGCCAAACACTTTACATGGATACATGAGGTATGTGCTTACTCGAGAGAAATTGGGCTACAAATATAAGTATAAATATTCTCCTTCTACCCCTTGTAAAAATAAAAAAATTGGGTCTACAAGAACATGCGAGCGTAAAAAATGAAGATTGGGAATTTTCTCCTTCACTTTGCTGCTATTCCTGTGAAACACCTAAAGGGTTAACACGCTGACTGAATGTCATTTTGAATACTTTGGGGGGGGAGGGGGGGCAGTTTTTATAATGGGGTCATTTGTGGGGTATTTCTAATATGAAAACCCTTCAAATCCACTTCAAACCTGAACTGGTCCCTGAAAAATAGTGAGTTTGAAAAATTTGAAAATTGCTGCTGACCTTTTGAAGCCCTCTGGTGTCTTCCAAAAGTAAAATCACGCCAATTTTATGATGCAAACATAAAGTGGACATATTGTATTTGTGAATAAAAAAAATTTTTATTTGGAATATCCATTTTCCTTACAAGCAGAGAGCTTCAAAGTTAGAAAAATGCAAAATTTTCAATTTGGAATTTTTCACTAAGAAACGATGCAAGTATCGACAAAATTTTACCAATAACAATAAGTAGAATATGTCACGAAAAAACAATCTCGGAATCAGAATGATAGGTAAAAGCATTCCAGAGTTATTAATGTTTAAAGTGACAGTGGTCAGATGTTCAAAAAACGCTCCGGTCCTAAGGTGTAAAATGACCTGGTCCTTAAGGGGTTAATGCAATCCCTAATTTAGTCCTCAAATGTGCATGGAGCTCTCTCACTTCAGAGCCCTGTCGTATTTCAAGGAAACAGTTTAGGGCCACATTTCAGTACTCAGGAGAAATTGCACTACAAATTTTGGGGGGCTTTTTCTCCTTTTACCTCTTATGAAAAGGAAAAGTTGGGGTCTACACCAGCCTGTTAGTGTAAAAAAAAATTTGCTCTAACATGCTGGTGTTGCCCCATACTTATCTTCACAAGAGTTAAAAGGAAAAAAATTAATAAATTTGTAACGCAATTTCTCCTGAGTACGGAAATACCCCAGATGTGGGCGTAAAATGCTCTGCGGACGCACAAGGCGCAGAAGTGAGAGCGCACCATGTACATTTGAGGCCTAAATTGGTGATTTGCACAGGGGTGGCTGATTTTACAGCGGTTCAGACATAAAAGCAAAAAAATACCCACATGTGACCCCATTTTGGAAACCTCACCCCTCACGGAACGTAACAAGAGGTATAGTGAGCCTTAACACCCTACAGGTGTTTGACAAATTTTCGTTAAAAGCTGGATGGGAAAATGAAAAAAAAAAATGCTGGTGTTACCCTAAATTTTTCATTTTCACAAGGGAAAAGAGGAAAAAAGCCTCCCAAAATTTGTAACCCCATTTCTTCTGAGTATATAAATACCTCATATGTGGATGTAAAGTGCTCTGCGGGTGCACTACAATGCTCAGAAGAGAAAGAGCGCCATTGGGATTTTGAAGAGAAAATTTGTCCGGAATTGAAGGCCACATGTGTTTACAAAGACCCCATAGTGCCAGAACAATGGAACCCCCCCCCCCCACACACACACACACACACACATCTGACCCCACAGGTGTTTGACGAGTTGGATGGGAAAATGAAGAAAAACTATTTTTTTCACTAAAATGCTGGTGTTACCCTAAATTTTTCATTTTCACAAGGGTAAATAGGAGAAAAGCCCCCCCAAAAATTGTAGCCCCATTTCTTCTGAGTAAGAACATACCCCAAATGTGGATGTAAAGTGCTCTGCGGGTGCACTACAATGCTCAGAAGAGAAGGAGCGCCATTGGGCTTTTGAAGAGAAAATCTGTTCGGAATTGAAGGCCACGTGTGTTTACAAAGCCCCCATAGTGCCAAAACAGTGAACCCCCACCCACATGTGACCCCATTTTGGAAACTACACCCCTCACGTAATGTAATAAGGGGTGCAGTGAGCATTTACACCCCACAGGTGTCTGACAGATTTTTGGAACAATGGCCCGTGAAAATGAAAAATTTTATTTTTCATTTGCACAGCCCACTGTTCCAAAGATCGGTCAAACGCCAGTGGAGTGTAAATGCTCACTCACAAAAGGAGAAAAATGCAACATTTTCAAAGGATAGGGGATAAGATGCCTGATCGCGGGAGTCCCGCCACTGGGGATCCCCGTTATCTTGCACGCGGCACCCCATTTGTAATCAGTCCCCGGAGCACGTTCGCTCCGGGGGACCACAGGGCCGACGACGTGTGACGGCGTGTTTACATGCATGCAATGTAAAGTATAGGAAGCTGTACTCACCTGTCCCCGCCGCTCCCGATGGTGACCCCGGCCTCCGCTGGGCTCTCCGCTGTCTTCTCCGGGCCTCCGCTGTCTTCTCCGGTCCTCTTCTGTCTTCCGCAAGGGCCTGCGTATCGACGTTATTACGCCGCTGCATACGCCATTCCAGCAGCATATTGACGTCATCGGAGAGGGCCAAGAAGACACCGGAAGACCAGCGCTGGACCCGGAGGGCACCCCTGAGCATCGTGGAGGGGTAAGTAATACTTACCGCACCACACGGGGAACATTAAGCTGCTATCTGGCAGCAGCTTAAGCATTTGGCGCTGCCGGATAGCACTTAATGCAATGGCCCCGACATAAAAAAGCATCATATGTCGATTTCAGGGGGGTCACTGTATAATGAAAAGCTCATGAAAAAAAACTCAAAAATACACTTTATCAGTGGGAACCCAAACAAAATAAATAAAGAAATTAAAAGAACAAGAATCCCAAAAACATAGTGCTCATCAAAAAGAAGGGTGTCAGATATGTGTCCCTGACAGATATACAAAACTATTAAAGAAAGGAGAAAAAAAACACAAAGCGCTCCTATGTGCAGGCCCAGTTATAAGACAAGGCAGATAAGGTGCTCAGTACGCTCACCTTGTGTGGTTGTGCAAGATAAGGCACAACACTCATGAACGCAGAGCTACGTGGCTGATTAGGGCTGCAGAGGACTTCTCACGCTGGCTTGGCGTGTAGATCCTGGAGGAACTTCGCACAGGAAAGGAGAAACTTTGCGTCCGCGCTGCCAGAGAAAATGGTTCCAAAAGGAGGATGCAATGGATGAAAGGTAGGTGATCAACTATTTTATTACACACAACGCGCTTCTGGACCGGCTTGGCCTTTTCATCAGGCGTCACCAATGAACATACAGGATAAGCCCTCATAAGCCCTCAAACAATCATTAAAGGGTACTCAGGCGCTAAGACATCTTATCCCCTATCCAAAGGATAGGGGATAAGATGCCTGATCGCGGGGGTCCTGCCACTGGGGACCCCTGTGATCTTGCACGCAGCACCCCGTTAGAATCAGTCCCCGGAGCGAACGCGCTCCGGGGACTGATTCTAACGGGGTGCTGCGTGCAAGATCACGGGGGTCCCCAGCAATCAGCCATCTTATCCCCTATCTTTTGGATAGGGGATTAGATGTCTTAGCGGCCGAGTACCCCTTTAACTAGGACGACTGAGTCTCACAAACCTCAAGTACCCCTGGAGACCCCTTCACTGATTCCATCATGTACCATTTAGCCTGCCTATATTTATGCATCAGGTGTTGCATATATTCCTCCGACACAACCCTAACATTAAACAGGCGCTATTTGGAACAGAATGATTTGGTGAGTCCTTAACCCCTTAAGGACTCAGCGTTTTTCCGTTTTTGCATTTTCATTTTTTCCTCGTCACCTTCTAAAAATCATAACGCTTTCAATTTTACACATAAAATTCCATATGATGGCTTATGTTTTGCGCCACCAATTCTACTTTGCAGTGACATTAGTCATTTTACCAAAAAATCCACGGCGAAACGGAAAAAAAAATTATTGTGCGACAAAATTGAAGAAAAAATTCAATTTTGTAACTTTTTCTACGCAGTGCATTTTTCGGTAAAAATAACACCTTATTTTTATTCTGTAGGTCCATGCGGTTAAAATGATCCCCTACTTATATAGGTTTGATTTTGTCGTACTTCTAAAAAAAAATCATTACTACATGCAGGAAAATATATACATTAAATTCTCATCTTCTGACCCCTATTATTTTATTTTTCCGCATACGGGCCGGTATGAGGGTCTTTTTTTGCGCCGTGATCTGAAGTTTTTAGCGGTACCATACTTGTATTGATCGGACTTTTTGATCGCTCTTTATTCATTTTTTCATGATATAAAAAGTGATCAAAAATACGCTATTTACCATTTAGATTGACAAATAAATTTATTAAATAAAAATTAATTATCTCCATATTGAGATCATAGTTTTAGGATATTGTGAGACTTCATTCTACCTGCAGAAGAATCAAAACTCATAATCTATCAAAGCATTAATAATTGCTTAGATATTGATAGAATTCCTACTCGCCAAACTAAGTGTTATAAGTAAATTTCCCACACAGGAAACTTGTTTCAAGTTCTTCCTCCTAAAATATAGTCTAGAGAGATCATAGAACTCTGCTATTTGTCTTAATGTCTTACCAAGATCATGTAGAGAAAATAGTCCAGAATGGGGCGGAAGTATATCGTAGTTCTTCCATGTTTATATATCCTTAGATGGATCTGCTCATTCTTGGAGTCATGTGATTTGTAGTTGGTTAGAAGGGGGCGGAGTGTATTTAGCATTCCATATTGATATGTCTATAATTAGATATTGCCCATATTGATATCATAAGGTTTCCTCTGGACACAGTGATATGTAACCTTTTTCTTATATGATATTCCTAACCTAGTAGCTTTTGTTTCATTGTAACAAGTTACTTACTACTCACATGTATTGTTCTACTTTATGTAGCCAATTAACAAACTTGTAATGTTTACTAATATATCTAATTGATATTCATTTGCATATATCATTGTGTTTATTACTCACTTATGTTTATAATCTTATAACCAATAAATCTGCATACTTTATAATACCTGTGTATTATTGTTTATGGCAAAACTACATCCTTAACTCCTTAAGGACGTAGGGCATACCTGTACACCCTACGCCCGGTCAGCTGGGATGCAGGCGGAGGTCTCCTTAGATGACTCCGCGGCGTCCGATCGTCGATTGATTGCTCCAAGCCTGAGCTACAGGTTTGAGCAATCAAGCCCCTATCTGACTGATCCGTGCAAAGCTATGGCTTTGCAGGGATCAGCATAGGAGATCAGTGTGTGCAGTGCTATAGCTCCCTATGGGAGCTATAACACTGCAAAAAAAAAAAATGAAAAAGAAAAGTTAACAAAGGTGATTTAACCCCTTCCCTAATAAAAGTTTGAATCGCCCCCCTTTTCCCATAAAAAAAAAAAACTGCAAATAAAAATAAACATATGTGGAGGCGCATGCGCGTGGCTTACTGGAAGATACATGGGTGATGTGCGCTCCACGCCAGTCTCACCTATCTAAGCCCTAATCAGAACCCCACGGGCTCCAACAGCAGTGGTTTCAGTGCGATTCGATCTCGGATATGTCCAGGCAGCCGAGGTCACGGACCAAGAAGCTCTCCCAGCACCTTTCTCAGTCCATTCCGGACTTTTACTGTGCCCCCCCGAGACCCAATATGGCGGCGGCGGCAGCAGCTTCCCCGCACCATTCTGACATGGCGTCTGATGAGGAGAGGGAGCCGGACCTTGCGCAGATGTCCCCGGCTGATATATTTCGCCAGATCAAGCAATTGTTCCAGATGGAACTGCAAAAAGCGGTGTCTGACTTCACGGCACAAATACAGGACCTGGGCCAGAGGGTCTCCGACAATGAAAACAAGTTGGACGACTTAGCGAAGGCCGCCGAGACTGACCGCAGCGACTTAGATGCACAGGCAGCCAAACCTGATTATATTGAGCTTAAACTGGAAGACTTGGAAAACCGCTCCCGCAGAGCTAATATCCGCATTCGGGGGTTACCTGAGTCGGAGACTAATCTGAAATCTGCAGTTGGCGCGATGTTCCAGGCTCTGCTCCCGCAATATGAGCCTGAGCTGCTTCACATGGACCGTATCCACAGAGCTCTGGGCCGTCCGAAGTCCTCTGAAGTACCGAGGGACGTGGTCCTCCGTCTACATTACCTGGAGGTGAGAGACCCCTTACTTTTTTGCTGCCCGCAATTTAACAGTGCTGCCTGGAATGCCCGCTGAGGTACTCTTATATTCAGATTTGTCGCCTTCAACTTTAGAGAGACGCAGAGCATTTCGCCACATTACGCTGGCCCTGGTCCGGGAGGGGGTGAAGTACAAATGGGGGTTTCCATTTTCCCTCATCTGCCTGCTAAAGGGACGCTCTTACCAACTCCGCTCCTTACCTGAAGCCCAAAACACCCTCACCAAAGAGGGTATTCCCTGGACTGCCCCGGAACAGCCCCCCACATCAGCCTTACCTCAGAGAGGTCCGAGACCCGCCAGGACCTGGACAAGGGTCCCTCCAGCTCAACGCAGGTCACAGCGACGCTTGGGTATTGCTCCAGATGATTGATTTTCCTGACTCTATTGCTCCCTCTCATTTGGACTTCTGACACCACTGATTTGAGAAGGGCCGGTGTGACTGGACCTATGTGCCTTTTGTCCTCCTCAGGAGATGGAACTAGGCGGAACCGCTGTATTATTCGGTCCTGCTTTCCTGATTGACTTTGTCTTGTTCGTTTTGTGTATTGTTCGTGGTTTGATGTTTTTGTTCTCTGTTTGTCAGTGGGTCTGCATGTTGTGCTGCTGTCTTATCAATGTGTGTCTCTTCGGTCCGAGCTTTACTTGGTCTCCTGGTCTATGTGTAGGATAATTTCTTACAATGTCAGGGGATTTAATTCCCCCCCTAAATGGAAGAAAGCCTTCAGTGATTATTGGTGCTACCGCCCGGACATAATCTGTGTACAGGAGACCCACTTCTCTACGTCTTCCTGTCCTACCTTCATGCATTCCCAGTATTCCAGATTTTATGTCTCCCCTTTTGTATCTAAAAGCAGGGGGGTGCTCGTTTGCCTGAAAAAATATGTTTCCATTCGAGGTGTCCCGCGTTCATCATGACTCTGATGGCAGATACGTTTTGCTTTTGGGCACCCTATATGGTAAGCAGGTCTGTTTACTTAATTCTTACGCTCCTAATTCCTCCCCTATATCTTTTTTCCTTTCCCTCTGCTCTCTCCTCCTTTCCTATTCTTATGATGTTCTGTTGTGGGCGGGCGACTTCAACTTTGTATTTGATGGTGTGCTGGATAGGTCCTCTCCCAGCCCCTTGGGCAGATCTAGAGGGCTGCAAAAAAGATTAGTTTCAGCTTTTTAGTCTCTTCAACTGGCTGATGCATGGAGAGAAGACAATGGTAGAGTGAGAGGGTACTCCTACTACTCTTCCTCTCAGAAACACTACACGCGCATAGACTGGTTACTTCTCAATACCTCTTCCCTGCCGTGCCTTATGTACGCGAGACACATTGCCTCTCCCTGGTCTGACCACGAGTTGGTATATGTGGAACTGGATTTCATTGGCGGTCCTGTCAACCCCTTCACCTGGAGACTTAACGAGTCTACGCTGACAAACCCGACAGTTAAAGGTTCCGTTACCGCGGATCTCACCTCCTATTTTTCCGCCAATGCTACCCCGAATTCTAACCCAATCTGGGTGTGGTCTGCACATAAGGCTTACATTAGGGGGAGGCTGATTTCACTTGCATCATATATGAAGAGGGAACGTTCTAAACACCAACTTACCTTGCAGAACAAACTCTCCCGCCTCACTAAAGCTCATCAGCGGAACCCCTCTCTTTACCTACACACTGCTATCAGGGACACCAGGTTGCGGTTGGATGCTGTTCTGTCTACTAATGTGGAGAAAGCGTTGAGGTGGACTAAAGCTACCTACTATCGCTACGCCAATATACCGGATAGGCTGCTGGCCAACATGCTCCGTAGACAGCAGAGGATTAATTATGTCCACACCATCCAGCTGCCCCACCCTGACAAAATATACCAAACCTTTCATACTTACTACTCTAAACTTTATTCTGTTTCTGACCAGTCGCCCGACTCCACTACCCGTCTGTCTACCTTCTTAAATTCTACTGCTCTCCCTTCGTTAACTGGTGCTGAGAGGGATCTCTTAAATACACCAATCACATATGAAGAAGTTTCGGACACGATAGCGTCTTTGAAACTGGGGAAAGCCCCTGGCCCTGACGGGCTGTCCGCAATGTATTATAAGAAATTCTCCCCCATCCTTGCCCCGCACTTAGTTAAATTATATAATTACCTCTGTAGGGCTCCCTCCCTACCCCCCGAATATCTAGACGCCCTTATAACAGTGATTCCCAAACCCCAGAAGGACCCTCCATGGTTTCTAATTATCGCCCCATTTCCTTAATTAACTTGGATACAAAAATATTAACATCCATTTTAGCACGCAGACTGAACACCATACTTCTCCGGGTCGTTCATGCTGACCAAGTGGGATTTATCCTGGGCAGGCAGGCGGTGGATAATGTCAGGAAAATTTTGGGGGATATTCATTGGGCCTCTTCCACCTCAGCACCTACTATGTTATTGGCCTTGGACATAGAGAAGGCCTTTGACTCTGTTTTATGGCCTTACCTCTGGGGGGTCCTTCATAAAATGGGGTTAACAGGAGCATTTATGCACATCTTACACTTGCTCGACTCCTTCTCCGATAGTCATGAGGAGGGGTACTCGCCAGGGGTGTCCGTTGTCCCCTGCCCGTTTTGCACTGGCGATGGAGCCCCTGGCAAGGCTCTTACGCGCCTCCCCTACTATATTGGGGGTCATGACTAAGAATTCCACCCATAAATTATGTCTATTTGCCGACGACCTCCTCCTATCCCTGACGCACCCTTTATCATCTTTACCTAATCTATTTAGTTTGCTTGCTGACTTTTCGGCTTGCTCTGGCCTGAGAATTAATCCCTCTAAATCAGAAATGCTCTATATTGATATTCCTATTCACACGCAAAAATTAATTTCTCTTAACTTTGATTTCCCCCCGCCTGCTCCTACTCTGTCCTATCTAGGTGTCCATTTGACCCCTGCTGTTGCTTCCCTCTACGGCGCAAACTACCTGCCCCTCTATAAATCTATTAGACAGGACATCCGCACCTGGGACCGGCCGTATCTGTCTTGGATTGGTAGGGTGAATACGGTTAAGATGGCGATTCTGCCTAAAATACTGTATCTGCCGGTGCCGGTCTCAACGGCGGATCTCAAGACCTTACAAATTAACATCTTCCGATTTATTTTGAAGTCTAAGACTCCCCACATAGCACGTAATACCATGCACTATCATAAGAGTTTGGGGGGTATGTCTGTCCCGAACTTCTTGAAATACTATTATGCTGCCAGGCTGGGACAGATGGCCTGGTTCCTGGCGGATGGGGACATGCCTATCTGGGTCCACCCTGAATCCTCTCTCATCTCTCTCCACTCTTTCTCTTCCCTAATGTTGTCCGCTCAACCTGTTGCTAAATACGTACCTTACTCCGCACTTCTCACCCTTCACTCTCTCTCCCTTTGGCGACTGGTCCGCTTTCGCTTTCATCTGCAGTCTTGCCCTTCTCCTTTTCTACCCTTCTTCCGCAATCCCTTTTTCCCTTCTGGTCTTGATCATTCTCTCTTCCACTGGTGGACTTCACAGTCCTTGACTAATGCACATAAACTCCACACTCGTGGCACATTACTCACCAAAGACGAGTTTGTTGGGCAATTTCACCCACCGGACTCTGAATATTTCCGCATGCATCAGATCTTTTCGTTTCTACATTCTACTTTTCCCACACGTACACTACCGCAGTTGACTAGATTTGAACGACTATAGTCCCTCCAGACGGGGACTCCTTGCCATAGTGTATGGTCTATTAAATTCTCCTCCACCTGATCTCAAATTGCCATTCATGCTGCACTGGGAGGCGGATTTTCGTATAGAGATGTCCTTGGAAGAATGGCGGAATTGTTGCGACACCCTGAGTAGGGGGAGTTGGCAAGTGACTCTTACCGAGACGTCGCTAAAAATATTACATAGAGCATACTATGTCCCCACGAGGATACACTCTATATTTCCTAGTGCTTCTCTGTGTTTTAGGGGTTGTGGGACTAGGGGTATCATGCTCCATATGTGGTGGACTTGTCCTATTGCTAAGACATTCTGGGACTCTATACTTACTATTCTTCGCTCTGTTCTCTCTTTTCGCTGTCCTCTCCAGCCTACTTTCTGTCTTCTCAGCAGACGGCCGCGTAGGATGCCCAACAGCCAGTTTAGATTAGTGCAGTTGATACTACTAGCAGCTAGAATACATATAGCGAAGAGCTGGAAGAGGCCGGTTCTATCTATCGATAGGGTAGTGGATAGAGTTAACGATATTATGATCTTTGAAAAGATTAACACGGTTCACGCCGATATGGTGGATAACTATGAGAGGGTTTGGTCTCCCTGGATAGCCTCATCTTATTGCCCGGAGATCCGTCACTCGTTGTCCCTAACGTGATCATTGACAGCACATTCATTAATCTGTATTTTTTACTGCCTACTCATGTTCTTGCATGTTTGACCCATAGACTTGTTTGTTCTTGTGTTCTTATTTAAATCTACTTTATTGTGGATTCGGGCTACGTCCCGAAACTTTTGCTCCAATTTTGTATTGCTATCTTAATGTCTACTTAAATAAACTTGGTTTGTTTGACACTAAAAATAAACATATGTGGTATCGCCGCATGCGAAAATGTCCGAACTATAAAAATATATCGTTAATTAAATTGCACAGTCAATGGCGTGCGCGCAAAAAAATTCCAAAGTCCAAAATAGTGTATTTTTTCTGTCACTTTTTATATCAGGAAAAAATGAATAAAAAGCAATCAAAAAGTCAGATCAATACAAAAATGATACCGATAAAAACTTCAGAACACGGCGCAAAAAATGAGTCCTCATACCGGCCCATATGCAGAAAAATAAAAAAGTTATAGGGATTAGAAGATGAGAATTTTTAACATATAAATTTTTCTGCATGTAGTTATGATTTTTTTCCGAAGTACGACAATATCCAACCTATATAAGTAGGGGATCATTTTAACCGTATGGACCTACAGAATAAAGATAAGGTGTAATTTTTACTGAAACATGCACTGCGTAGAAACAGAAGCCCCCAAAAGTTACAAAATGAAATTTTTTCTTCAATTTTGTCGCACAATGAATTTTTTTTCTGTTTCGCCAGGGATTTTTGGGTAAAATTACTAATGTCACTGCAAAGTAGAATTGGTGGCGCAAAAAATAAGCCTCATATGGAATATTTAGGTGCAAAATTTAAAGCGTTATGATTTTTAGAAGGTGATGAGGAAAAAATGAAAATGCAAAAGCGGAAAAACCCTGCATCCTTAACCCCTTAAGGACCAGGCCATTTTACACCTTAGGACCAGAGCGTTTTTTGAATATCTGACCACTGTCACTTTAAACATTAATAACTCTGGAATGCTTTTAGTTATCATTCTGATTCCGAGATTGTTTTTTCATGACATATTCTACTTTAACATAGTGGTAAATTTTTGTGGTAACTTGCATCCTTTATTGGTGAAAAATTGAAAAATTAGCATTTTTCTAACTTTGAAGCTCTCTGCTTGTAAGGAAAATGGATATTCCAAATACAATTTTTTTGATTCACATATACAATATGTCTACTTTATGTTTGCATCATAAAATTGACAAGTTTTTACTTTTGGAAGACACCAGAGGCTTCAAAGTTCAGCAGCAATTTTCCAATTTTTCACAAAATTTTCAAACTCACAATTTTTCAGGGACCAGTTCAGGTTTGAAGTGGATTTGAAGGGTCTTCATATTAGAAATACCCCATAAATGACCCCATTATAAAAAACTGCACCCCCCCCAAAGTATTCAAAATGACATTCAGTAAGTGTTTTAACCCTTTAGGTGTTTCACAGGAATAGCAGCAAAGTGAAGGAGAAAATTCACAATCTTCATTTTTTACACTCGCATGTTCTTGTAGATCCAATTTTTACAAGGGGTAAAAGGAGAAAATTTATACTTTTATTCGTAGCCCAATTCCTCTCGAGTAAGCACATACCTCATATGTCTATGTAAATTGTTCGGTGGGCGCAGTAGAGGGCTCAGAAGCGAAGGAGCGACAAGGGGATTTTGGAGAGTACGTTTTTCTGAAATGGTTTTTGGGGGGCATGTTGCATTTAGGAAGCCCCTATGGTGCCAGAACAGCAAAAAAAAAACACATGGCATACCATTTTGGAAACTAGACCCCTTGAGGAACGTAACAAGGAATAAAGTGAACCTTAATACCCCACAGGGGTTTCACGACTTTTGCACATTTTTGCAAGGGTTAATAGCAGAAAAGACCCTCCAAAATTTGTAAGCCCATCTCTTCTGAGTATGAAGGTACCCCATAAGTGGACCTGAAGTGCACTACAGGCGAACTACAATGCTCAGAAGAGAAGGAGTCACATTTAGTTTTGGAGAGCAAATTTTGCTCGGGGGGGCATGTCGCATTTAGGAAGCCCCTATGGTGCCAGGACAGCAAAATAACCCCCACAGTTTTTGGAAACTAGACCCCTTGAGGAATGTAAAAAGGGGTACAGTGAGCATCCCCCCCCCCCCCCCACTGGTGTCTGTCAGATCTTTGGAACAGTGGCCAGTACAAAATTTTTAATTTGCACAGCCCACTGTTCCAAAGATCTGTCAGACACCAGTGGGGTGTAAATGCTCACTGCACCCTTCATTACATTCCGTGAGGGGTGTAGTTTCCGAAATGGGGTCACATGTGTTTTTTTTGTTTTGTTTTTGCGTTTGTCAAAACTGCTGTAACAATCAGCCACCCCTGTGCAAATCACCTCAAATGTACATGGTGCACTCTCCCTTCTGGGCCTTGTTGTGCGCCCCCAGAGCACTTTGCGCCCACATATGGGGTATCTCCGTAGTCGGGAGAAATTGCATTACAAATTTTGGGGGGCTTTTTTCCCTTTTACCTCTTGTCAAAATGAAAAGTATAGGGCAACACCAGCATGTTAGTGTAAAAAATTTATTTTTACACTAACATGCCGGTGTAGACCCCAACTTCACCTTTTCATAAGGGGTCTACACCATATGTGGGCCTAAACTGTTGCCTTGAAATACGACAGGGCTCCAAAGTGAGAGAGCACCATGCGCATTTGAGGCCTGAATTAGGGATTTGCAAAGGGCTGGACATAGGGGTATTCTACGCCAGTGATTCCCAAACAGGGTGCCTCCAGCTGTTGCAAAACTCCCAGCCTGCCAGGACAGTCAACGGCTGTCTGGCAATACTGGGAGTTGTTGTTTTGCAACAGCTGGAGGCTCCATTTTGGAAACAGTGGCGTACCAGACGTTTTTCATTTTTATTGGGAGGGGAGGGGGGCTGTGTAGGGGTATGTGTATATGTAGTGTTTTTTACTTATTTTATTTTATTTTGTGGTAGTGTAGTGTAGTGTTTTTAGGGTACAGTCACACGGGCGGGGGATTACAGCGAGTTTCCCGCTGCGAGTTTGAGCTGCCGCGCAAAATTTGCTGCATCGCAAACTTGCAGCCTGATACTCACTGTAAGCCCCTGCCCACGTGAATGTATCCTGTACATTCACAGGGGGGGGACCTCCAGCTGTTGCAAAACTACAACTCCCAGCATGTACGGTCTATCAGTGCATGCTGGTAGTTATAGTTTTGCAACAGCTGGAGGCACATGGGTTGGGAAACACTGAGTTAGGAAACAGACAATGTTTCCCAACCAGTGAGCCTCCAGTTGTTGCAAAACAACTCATTCTCAGGCATGCTGGAAGTAGTAGTTCGGCAACATCTTTAGAGCCAGATGTTGCCGAACTACAACTCCCAGCATGCTTGGAGTTGTAGTTTTGCAACATCTGGAGGACTACAGTTTACAGACCTGTAATACAGTGGTTCCCAATCTGTGCCCTTCCAAATGTTACAGAACTACATTTCCCAGCATGCCTGGACAGTAAGAGCATGCTGAGGATGTGTAGTTTTGCAACATCTGGAAGGGCACAGTGGTCTCCAAACTGTGGACCTCCAGATGTTGCAAAACTGCAACTCCCAGCATGCCCAGATGCCAAGGGCTGTCTGGGCATGCTGGGAGTTGTAGTGTAAGGGGACCAGATGGAGCAGTCCAGATCGCTTTACGGCGGTCTGGACTGCTGCTAAGGTCCCGAAACGCCGCTGAAGATCCACTCACCTGTCGCCACCCGCCGCCGAGATCCGGGTCTTAAGGGACGAGGTAAGTACCGGGGCCGGGCCCCAGCACTCCCCCGTCCCCCGCCGCGTCCTCCGGTCTTCCTCCCGTTCTCTCCAGACTTCCAGGGGCCGGGCAGGACGGGAGGAAGTAACCGCCCCCCCCCCCTCCCTGCGATTTGTCGGTTAGAAGCGCAGGGGATCGGAGGAGGTGACAGGCTTGCCACCTCGCTCCTATACGTTAGCATGGTCCTGGCTGTCTGTGACAGCCGGGATCATGCAAAATTACCGGGCGGTCGGGTCCCAGAGACCCGATCAGCCCGGTAACGCCGCAGATGGCAGAGGCGATTTCCCTCGCGATTTGCGATGATCTCCGACATGGGGGGCCTGCATGGCCCCCCTCGGCGTTTGCTCTGGATGCCTGCTGAAGGATTTCAGCAGGCATCCGCTTCCGATCTGTTCCCGGCGCGTGGCAGGGACTGGAAATCGCCAGGACGTATGAGTACGTGCCTGGCCCTTAAGGGGTTAAGCATTAATGTCATCCCGTCATAAAAAGAACTTGTTGATATCTGAGGAAATAGTCGGACTCAGATATGAATTGTATTGAATGGCTTTGTCTACAATTCACCAGGTCATAATTTTGATATTTTTGATAATTTTCAAAATTTTTATTCTTCATAATTAATAATTTTTATGACCATAATTCATAATTGAGTTATTACCGCACGACAACGTACCCATATGACCTCCCTACAATGCCTGGGCATGCTCCTGATGAGGTGGCTAAAGCATCCGCCAACTCCTGGACAGTCTGTGGTGGATGGAGCGAGACGTCCCAGATGTGCTCAATCGGATTCAGGGGAACGGGCGGCCAGTCCATAGCATCAATGCCTTCCTCTTGTAGGAACTGCTGACACTCCAGCCACATGAGGTCTAGCATTGTCTTGTATTAGGAGGAACCCAGGGCCAACCGCACCAGCATATGGTCTCACAAGGGGTCTGAGGATCTCATCTCGGTATCTAATGGCAGTCAGGCTACCTCTGGCAAGCACATGGAGGGCTGTGCGGCCCCCCAAAGAAATGCCACTCCACACCATTACTGACCCACCGCCAAACCGGTCATGCTGTAGGATGTTGCAGGCAGCAGAACGTTCTCCACGACATCTCCAGACTCTGTCTTGTCTGTCACATGTGCTCAGTGTTAACCTGCTTTCATCTGTGAAGAGCACAAGGCGCCAGTGGGGAAGTCGGGCCCTCCTACCACCCTCATGGAGTCTGTTTCTGACCGTTTGAGTGGACACATTCACATTTGTGGCCTGCTGGAGGTCATTTTTCAGGGCTCTGACAGTGCTCCTCCTGCTCCTCCTTGCACAAAGGCGGAGGTAGCGTCCTGCTGCTGGGTTGTTGCCCTCCTACGGCCTCCTCCACGTCTCCTGATATACTGGCCTGTCTCCTGGTAGTGCCACCATGCTCTGGACACTACGCTGACAGACACAGCAAACCTTCTTGCCACAGCTCGCATTGATGTGCCATCCTGGATGAGCTGCACCACCTGAGCCACTTGTGTGGGTTGTAGACTCCGTCTCATGCTACCACTAGAGTGAATGCATCGCCAGCATTAAAAAGTGACCAAAACATCATCCAGGAAGCATAGGAACTGAGAAGTGGTCTGTGGTCACCACCTGCAGAACCACTCCTTTATTGGGGGTGTCTTGCTAATTGCCTATAATTTCCACCTGTTGTCTGTTCCATGTTCCATTGATTGTCAATCAGTGTTCTTCCTGAGTGGACAGTGGGATTTCACAGAAGTGTCCGTGACTTGGAGTTACATTGTGTTGTTTTAGTGTTCCCTTTATGTTTTTTTGAGCCGTGTATAACAAGCCGTGTAATATAGCGGTCACCTCAGACATGGTCGGCATTGTCTCCACAAGCCAGGGGCTTAATAAACACTTCTCTCCGACTAGCAGAGACCCTTAGAGGCAACAGTGGGGTTATCAGACGAAAAGTATCTGGGATATAGTGAAAAATATAGGGGGAGATTTATCAAAATCCCCACCCCCTCAATGCAAGTCTATGGGAGGGGGCGTGACGGCTGTCACGCCCCCTCCCATAGACTTGCATTGAGGGGGCGGGGCTATGACGTCAAAAGCTCCTGACTCCAGCGTTCGGAACAGTTTGTTCCAAACGCTGAGCAGTGGAGTACCCCTTTAAAAGCATAAACCGCCCTGTGAAGTATCTTAAAATGCATTTCCCTCCAATCCTCCCCCACCACTGCTTCCCGCACATGTCTTGGGCCCTTGCAGTAGAGCAGCAGTCCGGTCCTCAATAGGAATATCTTTGGCCCAATGATTGACGAGGCCATGGGATGAGTGTCATGGTCACTCAACGCCAAGGCTGCCATCACAAATTTCCGGGCCCCTCACACAGCTAAAGGCCTGGCCCCCCCCCCCCACCCAATTCTATGTAGAGATACATACATGGGGGGGGGGGGGGGGGGGGGTGTTCCCAGCGCTTGGACCCCCCTGCAATCTATAACTTATCCTTGGATAGGGGATAAGTTATCTTTCACCAGACTCCTCCTTTTAAAGAGGGGCCTACCCAAACTATGTGGAAGCAACTATTAACAGAGGGGCCTACCCAAACTATAGAGGGGGCTCCATATAGTTTGGGTAGGCCCCTCTGTTAATAGTTGCCCCCATAGTTGTGGTAGGCCTGGGCCCCTCTCAGAGAGGCCTACAACTAGATGAGGGAAAAACTATTAGCAAAGAGGGGCTTACAACAACTATATGGGCCGGGGCACAATTTGCCACTATATAGTTGTTGTACGCCCCTTTCTGCTGTTAACCGTTGCCCCCAATGCTGTATCAATGCGCAGCAGTCGTGTGCAGGGGTGTAGCTAGAAACCACAAGTCCCCGATGCAAAAAATTACCTCGGGGCTCCCTACCCCTCCCTGCTGACCCCCCTCCCCCTAGGGCCCGGACATTTTATAATAAGCAACGCATTTTTTTGGTGGGGGTCTGACTGCTGAGACCCCCACCGATCACCTCGGTTGAAGTGGTTCTCCAGCTGTTGGAAAGCTAAAACTCCCATCATGTCTGGAGAGCCTCAGGCAATGGGAGTTGTAGTTTTGTAACAGCTGGAGAGACACAGATTGGACACAGTTTTACCCATCATCACTGCAGAACTTACAAGTGACTACAGCTCTGATGGGACAGTCAGGAGAACACACAATGATATCAGTGACCTGAGTGATGTCTTCTCTGTTATCTTTTCTTCTTCATCTGGTCCAGAGACCAGGTCTTCCTCCAGCTCCATCTTCTCTGCAGAGTCTGACATCCAAACATCATTGGCTCCTCACTGTCAGCAGATCCTCATCCTCTGCATGAAGACAATAATCATTATAACCTTGCCAGAAAGTGTACCCTAAATATAATACTGCCACACACTGTACCCTGAATAAAATACTGCCCCACACTGTACCCTGAATAAAATACTGCCCCACACTGTACCCTAAATATAATCCTGCCACATACTGTACCCTAAATAAAATACTGACCCACACTGTACCCTGAATATAATACTGTCCCACACTGTACCCTAAATATAATCCTGCCACACACTGTATCCAAATATAATCCTGCCACGCACTGTACCCTAAATATAATCCTGCCACACACTGTACCCTGAATATAATACTGCCACACACTGTACCCAAAAAAAATACTGCCCACACTGTACCCTGAATATAATCCTGCCCCACACTGTACCCTAAATAAAATACTGCCCCACACCTTACCCTGAATACAATACTGCCATACACTGTACCCTAAATATAATACTGCCACACTGTACCCTGAATATAATACTGCCCCACACTGTACTCTGAATATAATACAGTAATACACTGTACCCTGAATATAATACTGCCCCACACTGTACCCTGAATATAATACTGCCCCACACTGTACTCTGAATATAATACAGTAATACACTGTACCCTGAATATAATACTGCCCCACACTGTACCCTGAATATAATACTGCCATACACTGTACCCTGAATACTGCTATACACTGTACCCACTAAATATAATCCTGCCCCACACTGTACCCTGAATATAATACTGCTATACACTGTAACCACTAAATATAATACTGACACACACTGTACCCTGAATATAATACTGCTATACACTGTACCCACTAAATATAATACTACCACACACTGTACCCCTGAATATAATACTGCCCCACACTGTACCCTGAATATAATCCTGCCACACACTGTACCCTGAATATAATGCTGCCCCACACTGTACCCTGAATATAATACTGCCACACACTGTGCCCCTGAATATAATACTACCACACACTGTAGCCTGAATATAATACTGCCACACACTGTACCCACTAAATATAATACTGCCCCACACTGTACCCACTAAATATAATACTGCCCCACACTGTACCCTGAATATAATACTACCACACACTGTACCCTGAATATAATACTGCCACACACTGTAGCCACTAAATATAATACTGCCCCACACTGTACCGACTAAATATAATACTGCCCCACACTGTACCCACTAAATATAATACTGCCAGACACTATCCACTGAATATATTAAATACTGCCACACACTGTACCCTGAATATAATACTGCCAGACACTGTACCCTGAATATAATACTGCTGCACACTGTACCCCTGAATATAATACTGCCACACACTGTACCCCTGAATATAATACTGCCACACACTGTACCCCTGAATATAATACTGCCACACACTGTACCCCTGAAACTAATAGTGCTATACACTGTACCCCTGAATATAATACTGCCAATACTGCCAGACACTGTACCCTGAATATAATACTGCCAGACACTGTACCCCTGAATATAATACTACCACACACTGTACCCCTGAATATAATACTGCCACACACTGTACCCCTGAATATAATATTACCACACACTGTACTCCTGAATATAATACTACCACACACTGTACCCTGAATATAATACTGCCACACACTGTACCCTGAATATAATACTGCCACACACTGTACCCTGAATATAATACTGCCACACACTGTACCCCTAAATACAATACTGCCATATATGCATACACATCATATATACATATACACCCCCTCTTATCCTCTGTGTCCTCATCACCCCCATAACCCTCTGCACCTCTCATCACCCCCCCTGCACCTCTCATCACCCCCCCTGCACCTCTCATCACCCCCCCACACCTCTCATCACCCCCCCCCCTGCACCTCTCATCACCCCCCCCTGCACCTCTCATCACCCCCCCCCCCTGCACCTCTCATCACCCCCCCCCCTGCACTTCTAATCACCCCCCCCCCTGCACCTCTCATCACCCCCCCTGCACCTCTCATCACCCCCCCTGCACCTCTCATCACCCCCCCTGCACCTCTCATCACCCTCTCCTGCACCTCTCATCACCCCCCCCCTGCACCTCTCATCACCCCCCTGCACCTCTCATCACCCCCCCTGTTTAGCCCATTAACCCATTAATGACCATGGACGTCTATGCTCGTCCATGTGCCTTTAACCGGGTATGGCGCGGGCTCCCGACTCGAGCCCACGTCATACTTGCCGGCCCCCAGCTGATTCCTATAGCTGGGGGCCGTTGTTAATTACCTAAAAGGAGTTTTTAGGTAAAATTGAAAGGGTTATGATTTTTTAAAAGGTAAGGAGGAAAAAACGAAAGTGCAGAAACAGAAAAATGCTTGGTCCTTAAGGGGTTAAATTAATATAAGCAGATCGCCTTGTTATTTGAAATTTATTTTTTCCTGAAAAAAATTTAAATAATTAAATATATATATATATATATATATATATATATATATTACATGCATACTTAAATTGCATACACTGAACAATGCTATGCCGCCATAGCATAGCATTGATCAGTGTTATCGGTGCTCCAGCCTGGATCTCAGGCTTGCAGCAATGGAGCAACGATCGGACAGCGGGAAGGAAGGCAAGAACCCTACCGCTGTCCTCTCAGCTGTTCGGGACACTGCGGCGGTACCGAACAGCCCTCTGAGCTAACCAGCAACGGCAATCTCCCGTTTTAGATGCCGCTATCAACTTTATCACGGCGTCTAAAGGGTTAATACCGGACATCAGCCCGATCGGCAATGTCCTGTATTAGCTGCGGTCCCTGGTTGCTGATACTGGGACCCACCTGGTATGATGCGCGCTCACCTGCTAAGCGCGCGTCATACAGTGGGAGCCCGCAGCGGATGTAAATATACGTCCCAAATAGAGATGAGCGAACTTACAGTAAATTCGATTCGTCACGAACTTCTCAGCTCGGCAGTTGATGGCTTTTCCTTCATACATTAGTTCAGCTTTCCGGTGCTCCGATGGGCTGGAAAAGGTGGATACAGTCCTAGGAGACTCTTTCCTAGGAATGTATCCACTTTTTCCAGCCCATCGGAGCACCGGAAAGCTGAACTAATTTATGAAGGAAAAGTCATCAACTGCCGAGCCGAGAAGTTCGTGACGAATCGAATTTACTGTAAGTTCGCTCATCTCTAGTCCCAATTTAAGAGAAAAGATGACATGGGCAACTCACCATTTCGGCTAACGTGCTTTTCTTTATTGAAGCATACTCACATAGACAGTTAACAAAGGAAGAGGGTAGTGGGGGGATAAAGATGAGCGACCGAGCTCACGTTTCGCACGCTGCGCGTGCGAAACGTGAGCTCGGTCGCTCATCTTTATCCCCCCACTACCCTCTTCCTTTGTTTACTATGTGAGTATGCTTCAATAAAGAAAAGCACGTTAGCCGAAATGGTGAGTTGCCCATGTCATCTTTTCTCTTCAATTGTGATATGATAATTCTGAAGTATCTGAGCACCGCCTACAGCGTTCAGCCACACCCCAGTTCCTTACATTCAAGTGACCTGAGATAACGCAGTGCCGTGTTAATTCTTTGGGTGAACTGTAAATATACGTCCATTTGCAGGAAAGGGTTAATTTAAAAAAAAATATATTTGTAAACATTTTTAATATGATTTATCGAAAACTGTGCAAAGGACAAGTAGCCCAGTGGCCCATAGCAACCAGATTGCTTCTTTTTTTGCAGAGGCCTCGTTAAAAATGAAAGAAGAGATCTGATTGGTTATTATGGGCAACTTTTCCTCTGGACAGGTTTTGAACAATCTCCCCTTGACACTAACCAGTCCTGCAACAGCTTTTAGGCTTGTCCATGAGTCATGGACAAAGAGATGAATCATGGGCTAGGCTGCCTGAGTAGGTACACCAATCACATCCTACCACCACAAGAAGGGACACGCCCCCTCCTCCCACCATCACAAGAAGGGACACGCCCCCTCCTCCCACCACCACAAGGAGGGACATGCCCCCTTCCACCACCACAAGGAGGGACACGCCCCCTTCCACCACCACAAGGCGGGACATGCCCCCTTCCACCACCACAAGGAGGGACACGCCCCCTTCCACCACCAAAAGTAGGGACACGCCCCCTTCCACCACCACCACCACAAGTAGGGACATGCCCCCTTCCGCCACAAGGAGGGACACGCCCCCTTCCACCACCAAAAGGAGGGACACACCCCCTCCCACCACCACAAGGAGGGACATGCCCCCTTCCACCACCACAAGGAGGGACACGCCCCCTTCCACCACCACAAGTAGGGACACGCCCCCTTCCACCATCACCACAAGTAGGGACATGCCCCCTTCCGCCACAAGGAGGGACACGCCCCCTTCCACCACCAGAAGGAGGGACAAACCCCCTCCCACCACCACAAGGAGGGACATGCCCCCTTCCACCACCACAAGGAGGGACACGCCCCCTTCCACCACCACAAGGCGGGACATGCCCCCTTCCACCACCACAAGGAGGGACACGCCCCCTTCCACCACCAAAAGTAGGGACACGCCCCCTTCCACCACCACCACCACAAGTAGGGACATGCCCCCTTCCGCCACAAGGAGGGACACGCCCCCTTCCACCACCAAAAGGAGGGACACACCCCCTCCCACCACCACAAGGAGGGACATGCCCCCTTCCACCACCACAAGGAGGGACACGCCCCCTTCCACCACCACAAGTAGGGACACGCCCCCTTCCACCATCACCACAAGTAGGGACATGCCCCCTTCCGCCACAAGGAGGGACACGCCCCCTTCCACCACCAGAAGGAGGGACAAACCCCCTCCCACCACCACAAGGAGGGACACGCCCCCTTCCACCACCACAAGTAGGGACACGCCCCCTTCCACCATCACCACAAGTACGGACATGCCCCCTTCCGCCACAAGGAGGGAGACGCCCCCTTCCACCACCACAAGTAGGGACACGCCCCCTTCCACCTCGAAGGACTTATAATAAAAAGATGTAAAACAAAAAGTACAATAAAGGACATTCACAATTAAGCTACTCATTTTCCTTACAGTAACACACAAGGAATCACCTCCGGAAGAGGTGGGTAAATTCACACATATGTAATTCCTGTAACTGCACTTGCGTCATTTTTGTAAATTCGGTGCAGTGGAGTTAAAACACCCCCTATTAATAATTAATTTAAAAAATCACATTTCACAACCATTATTCGTGAATACTCCCCTTGGTGTCAAACCAATGGCCCTCCAGCTGTTGCAAAACTACAACTCCCTGCATGCCCGGACAGCCGCTGGCTGTTTGGAGCCCCAGCTCTCCATCACAGGGGCGCGTCAAGACCCCCGCCCGAAGCAGGGTCCGCCACGCCCCCTCTATATAGACCTATGGGAGAGCTGAACATTGATGAACGGCTCTCCCATAGAGCTATATGGAGGAGGCGGGGGTCCTGACATGTCCCTGTGATGGAGAGCTGGGGCTCCAAACAGCAGATCGTGGGGGGCCCCAGCACTCTGCGATCTTATCCTTTAATGTGTGTGTGTGTATGTATATATATATATATATATATATATATATATATATGAGCTTTTACACCCTGTTCACACTGGTGTGGTGCTGTGCGGCGTCCGTTGCTGCCGTGGCGCCGTGTCTGTGGGGGGGTGCGGCCCTTGGACTGGTCTGAGTGGCATTGGGGCTGCTCTGCCAGTGGGTCGTTCCCCCCCCTGTGGGCACTGGTGTTGCGGCGGAGGTGGTCGTCGCCCAGTGGACACCATTTCATGCTAGGGACTTTAGGGACCCACTCTGACTAGGCGGCCTTGACGTGGCGAGTGGACTTGTACTTTTTGATCAAAATGTATAATAACATCCTGTTAGTTTAATTTATGCTGAGAAGCAAATAGATCAAAATACAATTTGTGGATGTGTGACCATGTCTGTTTTCTCTACTTGAATTCACATATATCTCTTACCAAACTACCAATTAGTTCCCCCACAGTAGGTGTAGGCAGCAGAGTTACCCCACAGCAGGGGTAGGCAGGCAGCAGAGTTCACCCACATTAGGCATAGGCAGCAGAGTTAGGTGTAGGCAGCAGAGTTTCCCCACAGCAGGTTTAGGCAGAAGGGGCCTGCACTGCATGGGGGCGGAGGTCACGACTCTTCTCTGTGTAGGCCGCAGATGCGGCTGACCCTGGAGGCCTTCTGCATGGGGATCCGGGACAAGTGTCCTGGATCCTCAGTAGTGGCGGCGGGCCCTTTAGGTTCTCGGACTGCGTCTGAACGGACTGGCCGATAAGTCTGCCCCTGAACCGCTGCATACAAGGTCCAGATATGTCAGGACCTTATATGCTGGAGTGAGGCAAGCAGCGGCAGGCCCGTGCTACTTTCTGCATTGGGCAGCACTGGCCGGCCCACCAGGTGGACAACCTACAGGGAATTTTCCCAGTCACCCGGTAGGCCAGTCTGGCCCTGACACATAGATCATCATTGGTCACACATATAAAGTTTCATTCGATTCCAACTCCTCCTCCTTGGAGCATTATTATTATTAATTAATTATTATTATTATTATTATTATTATTATTATTATTATTATTATTATTATTATTATTGTCATTGAGTATTTTTTATCCATTTTCAGACTCCATCATTTTTGCTTTCGGTAATTAGATCCTAAAAACTTCACGGATTAGTATCTGTAGACTCCGGCGCCTGTGTAATCCTGAGGTGACCCGCTTCTTACTGGACTGTGTGAAATTGATATAGAGACCAAAATCGGAAATTAATTTCAGTAAAGGATTTAACGCTTTATTACCTATAAAAAGTGAACAGACCATTGTTTGAGAAAAACACATTTTATTTTCATCTGTACATAAACTTTAAAAAAACAAAAACTTTGCGAATCTTCCCTTTCTTAAAATCTATATTGGTCCAAAGTCAATATACAAAATCGGTGGGGATCCGACTCCCAGAACCCGTAGTGATCAGCTGATCGAAGGGGCCATGGGGATTGTACAATCACTGTAGCTTCTTTCCTTCCTATCGGACACAGCGCCATACATTCAGTGGTGGCTGTAACCTGGTATTGCAGCTTGTCATGAATGTGGTTAGACCCTTACGTTAAAACTAATTTTTATACAAAGAATAGTTTTACAAATAAAAATCTGAATATACCTTTACTTTTAAACAAATTACTTTGCTACCTAATTTCCTATCTAAATTTTTCCCATTCAATTGTCGGTGGCTCCCACCATAAATGGGATTGTCCTAGGATATGACCAATATTGTGACCACCTTAAAAGGGGTACTCCGGTGGAAAACTATTTTTTTTTTCTTTTTTTTTAAATAAACTGGTGACAGAAAGTTATACTGATTTGTAAATTACTTCTATTAAAAAAATCTTAATCCTTCCAGTACTTATTAGCTGCTGTTTTTTTCAGGAAATGTCCAAAGCAGCATATATTTGCTATGGGGATTTTCTCCTGCTCTGGAGAGTTCCTGACATGGACAGGAGTGTCAGCAAAGAGCAACGTGGTCAGACAAAAAGGAAATTCAAAAAGAAAAAATAACTTCCTCTGTAGTATACAGCAGCTGATAAGTACTGGAAGGATAAATATTTTTAAATCGAAGTAATTTACAAATCTATTTAACGTTCTGAACCCTATTAAAATAAATGAGCCGTTCGCGAACAAATCGGGTCCTCGGGAGCGAGTGTGTGTGTTTCTTCGCAGCTACTGACTACCCTGGGGAAAAAATAAAAGACTAGGTTTCCCTATTTAGGACTCTTCTTTATTACCGACACTCTTGTCTCTCTGGAGGACCTGGCCGTTCCATCCACAGCTCATAGATTTCAAAAAGCACCATGTAATGCTTCATTTTTCCTGCGGGGGTGCTGCAGAGAAACTGAATTTCTGCTGCCAGTGTTTCCTGATTGTCTATAGTGATTGTCCCACTTTTAACCATGAACACAGGTTCTTCCACGTTTCTCAGGATAAGGGATAACTATCTGATTGTGGGGGGCGCTAGTAGATCTACAAAACGGGAAACAGAGTCCCCCCTGAGAAAGGAAATGCAGTCACATGTGCACACCGCCATTCCACTTCATTCTTTATGGAGTATGGTGTTTGGCTATCTTCGGCCACTCCCATAGAGAATAAAGGGGATGACTAGGATATGTGGGCAAACCCTCTTTAAAAAGGGGTATACCATGAAAAATAAACTTGTTTTTCAGATCAACTGGCTCCAGAAAGTTAAACAGATTTGTAAATGACTTCTTTTAAAAAAAATCTTAATCCTTACAGTACTTATCAGCTGCTGAAGTTGAGTTGTTCTTTTCTGTCTGACTGTCTGTCTCAAGAACTGTCTAGATTAGGACCAAATCCCCATAGCAAACCTCTCCTGCTCCAGACAGTTCCTGAAACAGACAGAGGTGTCAGCAGAGAGCACTGTTGACAGACAGAAAACAACAACTCAACTTGAGCAACTGAGAAGTACAGGAAGGATTAAGATTTTTTTTATAGAAATCATTTACAAATCTGTTTACATTTCTGGAGCAAGTTGATATGAAAAAATATATATATATTTTTCATGGAATAACCTTAAAATATATTTAAAAAAAATTCTCCCCAAAATAGTGTGGAACAATGGGCATGTGCGATATAGCCTAAAACGTGACAGCCCGGACTGAGACTTCATGTCTGAAGACGTGACAGCCCGGATTGAGACTTCATGTCTTAAGAAGTGACAGCCCTGACTGAGACTTCATGTCTGAAGACGTGACAGCCCGGACTGAGACTTCATGTCTGAAGACGCGACAGCCCGGACTGAGACTTCATGTCTGAAGACGCGACAGCCCGGACTGAGACTTCATGTCTGAAGGCGTGACAGCCCGGACTGAGACTTCATGTCTGAAGGCGTGACAGCCTGGACTGAAACTTCATGTCTGAAGGCGTGACAGCCCGGACTGAGACTTCATGTCTGAAGGCGTGACAGCCCGGACTGAGACTTCATGTCTGAAGACGTGACAGCCCGGACTGAGACTTCATGTCTGAAGACGTGACAGCCCGGACTGAGACTTCATGTCTGGAGACCTGAACTGAAGGCACATCAGGTCATAGGACCCATTGTCACGATCTGTCAGAACTTGGGACACCTGCCCCTAATATGCATGTTAGAAAGTGGCAGAAAATACAATGAATGGAATAGAGGAGAAAAATCACCATTTCTTTTTGGGGCGCATGAACATGTACAATATGGCCACCCAGAGAGACTTTTATAATACTTTATCTATGCTAGTGGTCTTAAACTGTGGCCCTCCAAATATTGCGAAACTTTAACTCCCAGCATGCCCGGACAGCCAACGGCTGTCCGGACATGCTGGGAGTTGAAGTTTCGCAACATCTGGAGGGGCACAGTTTGGGAACACCGATCTATGCAAGATCACTTGTAGTACCCGATCCTTTCTGCAGGAAGCGGTCATAAAAATTTTGACCTATTTTTCACAGCAAATTCTAACAAAAAAAAACAAAACAAAACTATGCAAATGAAACTGCCGATGGTTTCCAGTGTATCGATGATATAAAAGACGCCCGAAATCCTGTAAAGTTCTGTTCAGCGTCGTCCTGAAGATTTTGTTAGTTTACTATCGGTATAAAAAGTCTTATCTTGGTCAATGCACAAACGTTGCGATGTCCGGATACTTATGTTAATTTTGTTTCCCTGCTGTTAGTCCTGATGGAATCCAATTTAAAAAAAAATAGTCCTAAATTGCCCAATCAGGCGTCTACATTGTTGAGGACCAGGCGGGGTTTATTTGATGGCGGCATGGGGGGTTTTCGCGGCGGGTTTTCCTCGATGTCGTCCTCTTCACCCTCGTCCTCCTGGTAGTACTGTTGCGGTTTCATTTGCTTCTTCTGCTGCGGCTGGTGCTCCTCCTCCTGCTCCTCTTCCTCCTCCTCTTCCTCTCTGTCCCTAGGAAACAAACCAATCATAAATTTATAATGCAAAGATGAGATTTCAAAGCGGATTGGCTGAGTGGGCCGTCACTCACGTAGTCACCGAGGGTGAGGGGGCGCCCTGCCTCGAGGACGCATGAGTAACCGGGCCCCGTTCCAGAGATCTCGGAAGAGCCGCTACGGTCAGACCCCTCCCCCCCCAATGATCAGAGACTTATCCCCTATCCTGTGAATAAGGGTTAAGTTTTAAATTACTCGGAGTACCCCATTTAAGGTCCGCCTTACCCGTTCGTTACAGTGCAGTCCCGGGAATCCTTCTCAGACGTGAACCGAGCAGCAGAATCCCACTGTGATCCAGGAAAGGATATCACTGGCCAGCGTTCAGAACATTTAGTCCCGAACGCTGTGTGCACGTGCTGCAGGGGTCGGCCACACCCCCTCATGATTTCAGGCCATGCCCCCTCAATGCAAGTCTATGGGAGGGGGTGTGATGTCCGCCACACCCCCTCTTATAGACCTGCATCGAGGGGGCGTGGCCGACCCCTGCAGTGCGTGCACACAGCGTTTGGAACTAAATGCTGGCCAGTACAGTACTCCTTTAAAGGGGTACTCCGGTGGAACACTTTTTTTTTAAAATTTAAATCAACTGGTGCCAGAAAGTTAAAACAGATTTGTAAATTACTTCTATTAAAAAAAATAAAAATCTTAATCCTTCCAGTACTTATTAGCTGCTGAATACTACAGAGGAAATTCTTTTCTTTTTGGAACACAGAGCTCTCTGCTGACATTACGAGCACAGTGCTCTCTGCTGACATCTCTGCCCATTTTAGGAACTGTCCAGAACAGCATATGTTTGCTATGGGGATTTTCTCCTACTCTGTACAGTTCTTAAAATGGACAGAGATGTCAGCAGAGAGCACTGTGGTCATGATGTCAGCAGAGAGCTCTGTGTTCCAAAAAGAAAAGAATTACATAGTAGGGTAGGGGATATGGCTACCCTACTATGCTCCTCAGTAGTCACAGCTGTGCCAAATACACTACCCTACTGTGCTCACCATTAGTCATAGCTGTGCCATATACCGTTTCCTACTATGCTTCTCAGTAATCACAGCTGTGCCCTATACGCTACCCTACTATTCTCCCCCGTAGTCACAGCTGTGCCAAATACACTACCCTACTGTGCTCACCATTAGTCATAGCTGTGCCATATACAGTTTCCTACTATGCTTCCCAGTAATCACAGCTGTGCCATATACACTACCCTACTATGCTCCCCCGTAGTCACAGCTGTGACTACTTGGAAGCATAGTAGGAAAGGGTAATGGCACAGCTGTGATTACTGGGGAGCATAGTAGGGTAGTGTATATGGCACAGCTATGACTAATGGTGAGCACAGTAGGGTAGTGTATTTGGCACAGCTGTGACTACTGGGAGCATAGTAGGGTAGTGTATATGGCATGGCTGTGACTACTGGGGAGCATAGTAGGGTAGCGTATTTGGCACAGCTGTGACTACTGGAGAGCATAGTAGTGTAGTGTATATGGCACGGCTGTGACTACTGGGGAGAATAGTAGGGTAGCGTATATGGCACGGCTGTGACTACTGGGGAGCATAGTAGGGTAGCGTATTTGGCACAGCTGTGACTACTGGGGAGCATAGTAGTGTAGTGTATATGGCACGGCTGTGACTACTGGGGAGAATAGTAGGGTAGCGTATATGGCACGGCTGTGACTACTGGGGAGAATAGTAGGGTAGCGTATATGGCACGGCTGTGACTACTGGGGAGCATAGTAGTGTAGTGTATATGGCACGGCTATGACTACTGGGGAGCATAGTAGGGTAGTGTATATGGCACGGCTGTGACTACTGGGGTGCATAGTAGGGTAGTGTATATGGCACGGCTGTGACTACTGGGGAGAATAGTAGGGTAGTGTATATGGCACAGCTGTGACTACTGGGGAGAATAGTAGGGTAGGGTATATGGCACGGCTGTGACTACTGGGGAGCATAGTAGGGTAGTGTATATGGCACAGCTGTGACTACTGGGGAGCATAGAAGGGTAGCGTATATGGCACAGCTGTGACTACTGGGGAGCATAGTAGGGTAGTGTATATGGCATGGCTGTGACTACTGGGGAGCATAGTAGGGTAGTGTATATGGCACGGCTGTGACTACTGGGGAGCATAGTAGGGTAGTGTATGTGGCACAGCTGTGACTACTGGGGAGCATAGAAGGGTAGTATATATGGCACGGCTGTGACTACTGGGGAGCATAGTAGGATAGCGTATATGGCACGGCTGTGACTACTGGGGAGCATAGTAGGGTAGTGTATATGGCACAGCTGTGACTACTGGGGAGAATAGTAGGGTAGGGTATATGGCACAGCTGTGACTACTGGGGAGAATAGTAGGGTAGTGTATATGGCACAGCTGTGACTACTGGGGAGCATAGTAGGGTAGTGTATATGGCACGGCTGTGACTACTGGGGAGCATAGTAGGGTAGTGTATATGGCACGGCTGTGACTACTGGGGAGAATAGTAGGGTAGCGTATATGGCACGGCTGTGACTACTGGGGAGCATAGTAGGGTAGCGTATTTGGCACAGCTGTGACTACTGGGGAGCATAGTAGTGTAGTGTATATGGCACGGCTGTGACTACTGGGGAGAATAGTAGGGTAGCGTATATGGCACGGCTGTGACTACTGGGGAGCATAGTAGGGTAGCGTATTTGGCACAGCTGTGACTACTGGGGAGCATAGTAGTGTAGTGTATATGGCACGGCTATGACTACTGGGGAGCATAGTAGGGTAGTGTATATGGCACGGCTGTGACTACTGGGGTGCATAGTAGGATAGCGTATATGGCACGGCTGTGACTACTGGAGAGCATAGTAGGGTAGTGTATATGGCACGGCTGTGACTACTGGGGAGAATAGTAGGGTAGTGTATATGGCATGGCTGTGACTACTGGGGAGCATAGTAGGGTAGTGTATATGGCACGGCTGTGACTACTGGGGAGCATAGTAGGGTAGTGTATATGGCATGGCTGTGACTACTGGGGAGCATAGTAGGGTAGTGTATATGGCACGGCTGTGACTACTGGGGAGCATAGTAGGGTAGTGTATGTGGCACAGCTGTGACTACTGGGGAGCATAGAAGGGTAGTATATATGGCACGGCTGTGACTACTGGGGAGCATAGTAGGATAGCGTATATGGCACGGCTGTGACTACTGGGGAGCATAGTAGGGTAGTGTATATGGAACAGCTGTGACTACTGGGGAGAATAGTAGGGTAGGGTATATGGCACAGCTGTGACTACTGGGGAGAATAGTAGGGTAGTGTATATGGCACGGCTGTGACTACTGGGGAGAATAGTAGGGTAGTGTATATGGCACGGCTGTGACTACTGGGGAGAATAGTAGGGTAGTGTATATGGCACGGCTGTGACTACTGGGGAGCATAGTAGGGTAGTGTATATGGCACAGCTGTGACTACTGGGGAGAATAGTAGGGTAGTGTATATGGCACAGCTGTGACTATTGGGGAGAATAGTAGGGTAGTGTATATGGCACGGCTGTGACTACTGGGGAGAATAGTAGGGTAGTGTATATGGCACGGCTGTGACTACTGGGGAGAATAGTAGGGTGGTGTATATGGCACAGCTGTTACTACTGGGGAGCATAGTAGGGTAGTGTATATGGCACAGCTGTGACTACTGGGGAGAATAGTAGGGTAGTGTATGTGGCATGGCTGTGACTACTGGGGAGCATAGTAGGGTAGTGTATATGGCACAGCTGTGACTATTGGGGAGAATAGTAGGGTAGTGTATATGGCACAGCTGTGACTACTGGGGAGCATAGTAGGGTAGTGTATATGGCACGGCTGTGACTACTGTGAAATTCTAATTTTTTTTTTTTTTTGAGGAATCATTTGAAGATTTACGAAAAAGGCAAAGTCAGTCTGTGAGACATCCGTAGGAACTTACGCCATCTCATAATCTTCCTTGTCCTCCCGGTCGCGGCAGCAGCAGCAGTAGGCGATGATACCGATGACAATGATTCCGGCCAAGCTACCCCCGATCACTCCAGCGTACAGCGCAATATTCATGGAGGCTGTTCAAGAACAAAAGACGACAAAAAAGGCTAAAGGATAAAACAATAAAAAAAATAAAACACAAAAAAGTTGGCTAACACCTCTCTCTCATTGGTTGACACTTATCCAGCGTCCTGAATGGCAAATTCCTTTAAAAATTATACCAAGGAAATGAGGAATTATTGCTGCCTGCAGGTCATTTCTGATGTGGAAACGTTGCCCCATTTAGTGTGCAGCTACCTACTTCCGAGGGGGCAGGGCATGATTCAAAAGATCAAAGAATCCTTTTTAACGCTCCGCCCCCGAGGAGCCTACACCAAAGCCTATAAGGTTTGACCTGAGTGTTCACTGAAGCCATTTCCGTACATCTCTCACCTCAGATGAGGGAAAATACTCATTGGAAACCTCTTCATCCCCCAAAAGGAGACAAAAGGGGCCCAAGCATTTGTGGTGTCCCGGGACAGGACATGTCCTGTCCCTTTTGTCTGGAGTCCCCTCAGCCAGAGTCCCTCCATGCTAATGTGCTCTCCCGAAGGGCTAACCCCTAGTCGCCTCTTAATATTGTAATATTTAATGTATATACTTCTATATGTAATTAATATAGGATACCTCTGTATAGGAACTTAGAGGTCACGTGCCTTTGATTTATGCTATGTTATGGTTTAAGGACCTTTGGGTCATGTGATATACCCAGAGTTCCAGAGGTCAGGACTGACAGGTTTGGCTATCCAATGAGCTTTGTCCCACCCCCTCAATATATAAGGGGCTGCTGCCACTAAATTCGCTCTCTTAGTTCCGGACTATAAAGAAGCACTATTCATCAATTCAAGCTAGGCCTGAAGCCTTATCTTCTGCAGCAACTAAACCGTAAGTTATCCAGCTCAAAACTACTAAAATCCTGTGTGACTACTGCAACTCAATTATCTTCAAACCAGTAGTACAGTGGCTAGCAAACCAAAGCTCATTGTACTTAGAAGTCCCAGCAAACCTGCGAGGAACCTGAACTAAGGTCCTCTAAACAAAGATTGTTTTGTTTCCTG
This sequence comes from Hyla sarda, assembly GCF_029499605.1. Classification (NCBI taxonomy): domain Eukaryota; kingdom Metazoa; phylum Chordata; class Amphibia; order Anura; family Hylidae; genus Hyla; species Hyla sarda. The sequence continues at coordinate 504,341,868 of NC_079190.1, forward strand.
CAGTTGCATAAAATATGCAGTAACATTTATTCTGGTTTTCATCTATATCTGCTGTGGACATTCAATTATTTCTCCCTCTGGGACGGTTGGCGGTAGGACCATCACTCTAAGGAAACCTCATCCTGGCGTCACGAGAACAAAGGGTAAATACCAACATACCCTACACTATTACCTGCACCACCTAGTCACCACACATTGACTTCAGCATCTTCTCTAGACTATGATACTAAGAGGTCTAGTGGGTTGACCCCAGAATGATCAGCTCATTATTGGGGACTATTCACACGGTGGAATCTGCCGCAAATGAAAGCCCAATACACTTCTATGGGATTCCGCACTCCCGTTGACACTTCGGAATTTCCGCTTGCGGAAATTCCGAAGTGTCAACGGGAGTGCGGAATCCCATAAAAGTATATTAGGCTTTCATTTGAAGCGGAAATTCTGCTGTGTGAATAGTCCCTAGGTGGAGCAGCCCCTAGGGGTGCGTTCACACCGCCGTCTGTCCCCGTTTTTTTTTTTATCCGCGTTTCGGTCCCGTTCTTGCAGGCTGTAAACGGATTAAAAACAGTTTTTAAAAAATCCCATTCATGTCAATGGGATTTTTTTTTTTTACAATCCGTTTACATCCGTTTGTACCCGTCTGTGCTCATTTCCGCTTTTTTGACGGCAAAAAAAGAAAAAAAACGGATACAGTAAATTTAACATTGAAGTCTATGGAAAACGGATGAGCCTTTAATGTCATCCATTTTTTCAATCCGTTTTTTGATCCGTTTTTACTTCTGAGCATGCTCAGAAGAAAAAAAAAAAATTGGAATTTTTTGGTTTATTATCTGAACAATAATTAATCCAAACGGATAACATCCCTTTGCATCCGATATGGTCTGTTTTAAAAAAAAAAAAAAATTTTAAAGTCTTTTTTTTTTTTTCGACGGGAGAAGAGCGCGACGGGTCTAGACGGCCTTGTGAACGCAGCCTTTATATTGACTTAAAGGGGTAGTCCAGGAAAAAACTTTTAATTATATATCAACTGGCTCCAGAAAGTTAAACAGATTTGTAAATTACTTCTATTAAAAAAATCTTAATCCTTTCAGTACTTAGGAGCTTCTGAAGTTAAGGTTGTTCTTTTCTGTCTAAGTGCTCTCTGATGACACGTGTCTCGGGAACCGCCCAGTTTAGCTATGGGGATTTTCTTCTAAACTGGGCGGTTCCCGAGACACGTGTCATCAGAGAGCACTTAGACAGAAAAGAACAACCTTAACTTCAGAAGCTCATAAGTACTGAAAGGATTAAGATTTTTAAATAGAAGTAATTTACAAATCTGTTTAACTTTCTGGAGCCAGTTGATATATATAAAAAAAGTTTTTTCCTGAATAACCCCTTTAAAGTGTAGGCTGGTATCTTACGTGGCATCACGGACAAGGTGATGTTGCAGAACTCGGTTCCGATTTTATTGGAGGACGTGCAGAGGAAGAATCCAGACGTATCCATTGAAATGTTTTTCAGAGTCAGTCCTCCACTGTCTAAAAATAGGAAGAAAACAATCAGAACTCCATACACTAAAGCAGACTCTTAAAAAGGGGTACTCCGGTGGGAATTTATTTATTTTTAATCAACTGATTTGTAAATTACTTCTATTTAAAAATCTTAAAGGGGTATTCCAGGCAAAAACTTGAGAATATATTATATATATATATACACACATATACATATATATATATATATATATATATATATATATATATATATATATATATATATACATATACATACACACATATACACATATATATATATATATATATATATATATATATATATATATACATACATATACATACATATACATATACATACATATACACATACATACATATATACATACATATATACATACATATACATATATATATATACATATACACATACACATATATATTATATATATATATATATAATCTCAACTGGCTCCGGAAAGTTAAACAGATATTAAATAATCTTAATCCTTCCAATAGTTATTAGCTTCTGAAGTTTTCTGTCTAACTGCTCAATGATGATGTCACGTCCCGGGAGCTGTGCATGATGGGAAAATATCCCCATAGGAACTGCACAGCTCCCGGGACGTGAGTCATCAGAAAGCAGTTAGACAGAAAACAACAACTCAACTTCAGAAGCTAATAACTATTGGAAGTTTTTATATTTATATTATTTATATTTTTTAATCAAAGTAATTTACAAATCTGTTTAACTTTCCGGAGTATATATATATATATATATAGAAATTCAAAAAGAAAAGAACTTCCTCTGTAGCATACAGCAGCTGATAAGTACTGGAAGGATTAAAGGGGTATTCCAGGCCAAAACTTTTTTATATATATATATATATATATATATATATATAATATATTATATATTATATATTATATATTATATAATATATATATATATATATATATATATATATATATATATATATATATAAAAAAGTTTTGGCCTGGAATACCCCTTTAATCCTTCCAGTACTTATCAGCTGCTGTATGCTACAGAGGAAGTTCTTTTCTTTTTGAATTTCTATGGGGGATTTTCTCCTACTCTGGACAGTTCCTAAAGTGGACCGAGGTGTCAGCAGAGAGCACTGTGGTAAGACAGAAAGGAAATTCAAAAAGAAAAGAACTTCCTGTGGAGCATACAGCAGCTGATAACCTTTCCAGTACTTAGCTGCTGCATGCTCTACAGGAAGTTCTTTTCTTTTTGAATTTCTTCTCTGTCTGACCACAGTGCTCTCTGCTGACACCTCTGTTCATTTTAGGAACTGTCCAGAATAGAAGCAAATCCCCATAGTAGACCTCGCCTGCTCTGGACAGTTCCCGACATGGACAGAGGTGTCAGCAGAGAGCACTGTGGTCAGACAAATGAAATTCAAAAAGAAAAGATCTTCCTGTGGAGCATACAGCAGCTGATAAGTACTGGAAGGATTAAGATTTTTAAATGGAAGTAATTTACAAATCCGTTTCACTCTCTGGCACTAGTTGTTAAAAATAAATAAATAAAAAGTTTCCCACTGGAGTACCCCTTTAATAATATTGTTGTATTGGCCCCAGTACATTGGGCCCCATTGGGTATAGCGCTATAGAATACGTTGTAGCTATATATACAGATACCTATGACTGCAGTCTGTGGTAGTGGTCTTTCTACATTTTGGGGGCTGTAGCTTTTCCACGTGTATGCAGGGATCGGGGAACCTTCTTCCGAATTACAAGTCAGTTGTATGACCTGGCCGTATTCTGCTGTCCCAGCAATCCCACACACTGGTTTAGATGGAGCCACTGGATGAAACAAAAAAAATAAAAAAATTATAACTGGCACCTGAACCAACAGATGTGGGTAACAAATAAGGAAATTTCTCAAAAAGCTACTTCCTTGTTATATTCAGCTGGGTTGGATGTAGGAGCCTCCTTTAATGTATACCTGCCTACTTAGTCATCATAGAGATTGATGGGCCACACCCCCTGATTAAAGGGGGTACTCCACTGGCCAGAGTACAGAAGTAAACATTCCGAACGCTGTTTTCATGCTGAGGGCGGTTGGCCACGCCCCTCGTGCTGTCACGACCACGCCCCCTCAATGCAAGTCTATGGGAGGGGGCGTGATGGCCATCACGCCCCCTCCCATAGACTTGCATTGAGGGGGCGTGGCCGTGACATCACGAGGGGACGTGGCCGACCCCCTCAGCAGGAAAACAGCGTTCGGAATGTTTACTTCGGAACGCTGGCCAGTGGAGTACTCTTTTAATGCCATTACAGGAAATGCACATGACTACTTCCTCAGATCCCTCAAAGAGAAATCCAGTTCCTGAGGTATCCAACACCTAGAGAATTCAGGCCCCAGATTTCTGACCCCAAAGAGATTTCAGCCTCACGACACCAAGGGAAATTCAGTGCTGAGACCTTCAACGGCAAAGAGAATTCAGACCCCAAAAAGGATACTCACCCCTGCCCAAAAAGAGAATTCAGACCCCAAAAAGAATACTCACCCCTGCCCAAAAAGAGAATTCAGACCCCAAAAAAGGATACTCACCCCTGCCCCCAAAGAGAATTCAGACCCCAAAAAAGGATACTCACCCCTGCCCCCAAAGAGAATTCAGACCCCAAAAATGATACTCACCCCTGCCCCCAAAGAGAATTCAGATCCCCAAAAAGGATACTCACCCCTGCCCCCAAAGAGAATTCAGACCCCAAAAAGGATACTCACACCTGCCCCCAAAGAGAATACTCATCCCAAAAAGGATACTCACCCCTGCCCCCAAAGAGAATTCAGACCCCAAAAAGAATACTCACCCCTGCCCCAAAGAGAATTCAGACCCCAAAAAGAATACTCACCCCTGCCCCCAAAGAGAATTCAGACCCCCCAAAAAATACTCACCCCTGCACCCAGAGAGAATTCAGACCCCAAAAAGGATACTCACCCCTGCCCCCAAAGAGAATTCAGATCCCGAAAAGGATACTCACCCCTGCCCCCAAAGAGAATTCAGACCCCAAAAAGAATACTCGCCCCTGCCCCCAAAGAGAATTCAGACCCCCCAAAAAATACTCACCCCTGCCCCCAAAGAAAATTCAGACCCCTGCCTAGGATTGCCACCTTTCTTGCAAAAAAATACCTCCCATGCTAATTTGCATAATCAATAACATATGCGTGACATCACAGGATACACATATTCAGAGGAAATTTTGTCCTATTCTAACCCCTATAACTTTTTCATTTCTCCTTATACGGCCTGTAATAGGGTCATTTT